>NC_069499.1:253685704-253985704 GCF_027579735.1 Bombina bombina | reverse complement strand
TATACAGTACTGGTGGGTATATAATAAAATATAAATATATAATAAACTGTCACTATGTACAATTAAACCTTTTATGCAGTCACAGCTGCATTATCTACTGACACTTTTTTAAACAACTATATTATGAATGATAATAATAATAATGTTATAACGATAAGTAGTTGTAGAATCAGAAAAAAAATCATTGACCAGAAAGCAGTGAGCAGCTTTTGAAAGTACTGTTACTGTGAGACAATTAGGTTATAATAATCTAATCAGGGCTTCTATGCTTATATGACAAACAGACTCAGTATAATATTACTTTGACAGTGGTTACTATGTGAATGTCATATTCCCTTCTGGTTTAATTATTCCATGGTATAAATAAGACATCATTGACAAAATATTATTTTCATCTGCATTGAGTTTATTGGTCACTAGGGCCCTGTGCGCATATAATAGCTATTTTATGTGAAAGTGTATTTTTTCTTATTTTTCTAGAAAAGGGGTATTATTTTTAGAAACCCAACACTCAAACATTTTCTCCCTGCAAGGGCCAATTGGCTGCTTGAGTTAAGTTGAGTAAGTTACAGGTGTGTGTGTGTGTGCTCATTTTTCAATTTGTTGACCGCATTTTAAAAAATGATTTGCACAACTGCTCATGTACTGAATAAGCAAAGCTTTTCTGTGAAAGTTTTATCTATAAGAACAAAAAAAGCTTTGCAATATATGTTGAAACATTCCTTTTTAGATGGAAAATTTTGTGATTCTAATGTCTAATGTCTGCCCTTACATACTAGACAGTTGTCTTTGAGTATATAATGAATAGAACTATATGTAAAACAAATAAAAATTAAAATAGTAATTAATATATCCATAACATGGTTGTTTACTGTGTAATCAAACAAATTAACTTACAGCAGAACTTCCAGAAGGAATATTTCAGACTCCTAGGGAGTCCTAAATGAGTCCTGAAAATACACTTAAATGTTATGTGATCTGGGTACATGAACAAATATGATTTTACATTTATGACAATTTTGGAAGTAGAGTAATCTGGCAGCTAGCAGGGTGTGTCAATCAGCCTGATCGTACATGATATTGTATATTGCTATACGCCGCCTCAGAGGTGAGCCTGAAGGCTTGCGAGGAAACAAGGGGACCAGGGGCCATTTGGCCCTTGTTGAATAGACCCCCATTGTTTTAAAATGTGTGGCTAACCAAGACAGACAAGACAAAGAGAGGTTTACTAACTGACTCCACAGTGTTAACCAAACACTCTAATTTGATTTTATGGTTAAAAAAGTAGGATTAGTTACAATAGAGATGGCATATAGTATTGTTTCTACTAATAAAATTGTCAAAGAAAGACTTTGCACCAGCGGAAAGAACTCGGGAGCCTGCTATCCATGTATGTACCCCAATTTTAGTACAAAGATGAATATCCTGATCGTCCAGCCCTTGTACCAAGTTGCATCTGAGAGGTGGCTTTGTTAGAAACCTTTACCTGCTGCCCTTTCTCTGAAGCAGGAACCCGTCCCTTTAAATCCTGCATGTTGTTTGCAATCAGTGCTCAGCCATTAAGGATAGAGCCTGTTTCTATAAATCCTCCACCCTTGATTGCAGGGCTCAGACATTTGCCTATTTATTAGCATTTATATCCTGAATTTGGATTCCTAAACCTGGCTAACCTTCCTGGATTTTTCCTTTGCCTCATCCCATTTGTTGTGACGTTTGGATTAAGGACTGATAACTATGTTTGACCAAATTTGTACTTTGCTGAAGGATTGTCTTTATGGTATATGACCTGGGCCTGCTACTGGATTTTAGGATGTAGATTAAGCGCCTAAAAGACAATAACACCTGTGGCTCTGAGCAAAGGCTACCTAGCTAGCCTAGAAGTGAATTGATTAAAGGGGGGGGGGGTGTTCAGAACGCCTCAAATAGGGCAAGGTGACTAGAATCTTGCTGTTGGTATTAATAACTTGCTAGTGACTTGGACTAATCCTAAATCAAGATAAATTGTGACGAGAATGATTTATCAAGTAAATTGGATACTAGATGTGAATTTCCATAAAAATCCAAATAGTTTAATACACAAAGACAAAATTAGAATTAAATGGTGGATCCACAATGCACACTTGCAATTATAATATAAACAATCTCTAATAAAAACAACAGGCGTTATAAAATGCTGAGTGCTTATAGGTCAGCAATGGATGTGCGTCTCTGAGTGTCTCACATCAGCTAGTGAATAACTATCATGATTACTTGACTGGTGTTGATACTCCTAATGTGGTGCCTTGACTTCTTGTATGAAATGGATATATAAAAATAAGTGGAGTCTGTGTGTTGGTGCGGTGAATGCAATAAATATTACCAATATTATACTTCACAGTGATCCAAACTAAAGTGGCAATATTAAAACATGCTAATTGAAAAATTAAAAAAAATTAAAAATGAAAAATGCACGTGCAAAAAATAAAAATAAAAAAGAGCAAAAAATATCCTACTGGATTTCCATAAAGCTATATTCCTTACAGAGATACTTATTTGGATTGATTCCAGATTTTGACCCTCTGGGCTGTTTCTGTATTGTGTATTGTGTTTCTTGTGTTCGATTGGCACAAGAGGATTGTCTAAAATTCCTTGTAGCATGTCTGTAGCATTTCAATGCTCTTACTACATGTAAATTATGTAGTAGACTTTCTTTTAAATTTTGTGGATTGGTAAAAAAAAAAAGAAAAAGAGGATTTTATTATAATTATTATCAGGTATTTGTGGCGCGCCAACAGATTCTGCAGCGATATAAACATAGTCGGTATACAGGATAATATTTATAGGGATCAAATAGGTAGAGGGCCCTATATAATATAAGGGCAAACATCCTTCAAAACTATTGTGGAGAAATATTGCCCTTGTTGAACAAGAGGAATGATAGTCCGAATAGTAACCAATTTGAAAGTAGGAACCCCGAGAAACTTGTTTAGAGTTTTCAAAACATCAGAATAGGACTGAAAGTTCTCTCTTTTTTGGAATAAAAAACCTGGCCTTTTTCCAACACAGGTACTAGAATTATCACACCCATGTGTTCCAGAAAAAAAGACTTGTATTTTTACAAGATCCTGTGAAACGTTGGAGAGAAGAAACCTTCCTCTGGGAGGCCTTGACTTGAAGCCTACTCTGTATCCCTGAGCAAAAACACTTTTTAAAAACCAAGTATCTTGAATCGACTAAGACCAGGCCTTCTAAGAAAGGTATAATCTGCCTCCTACCAGAAGAGAATCTGGATCAGGGTTCACACCTTCATGTTGAATTAGTGTTACTGTTTGACCCTGTTCCAATTGAAATTACATTTCCAAGAAGTTCTGAAAGAATGTTTTTTCTGTAAGGAGGATGAGAATTTATGGTTCCTAGATTGACAAAAGTAACGAAAACAACCAGAAGCTCATATTTCTTTCCTCATTGGACTTCCTGACCTGAGGAAGGAAAAGGCCCTTTTCCTCCTGTCACAGTAGAAATGATGGTGTCTAGACCAGACCAGGCCAAAAGAAGATCTTTCCCTGAAAAGGAAGAGCTAGAAGTCTCGAAATATTCTAAATGTTAATAGTGATTATGTCAACAAAAACCATCACAAATGACCTTAGAGGAATTAAACAATGTTGAAAAACTTTATTTATAGAAACATTTGAAATTAGCTCAGATAAATTATCAGACCAAAGAGTAAAAGCTGCTGCAACACAAGCAATACTAACAGCTGGACTGAATAAAAAAACCAGCTTGTTGAAAAAGCTTTTTTTATAAAAACTCTAATTTTCTATCCATCGGGACTATCCTCAAAGGGAATATTAGTGCGCTTATCCAAAGTGGAGATTGTACTATCCACCTTTGGAACAGTTTCCCAAAGCTCTATGTTAGAAGCTGATAAAGTGAACATTCAAATAAACTCAACTGATGGATTATAAGGAATGTCATGGTTGGACCACTTATATATTACTATTCAGAGATCGCCTCAAGAACTGGAAAAAACCTCTGGAGACTTAGCAGTAGGTTTGAAAACCAAATCCAGTTGCTTAACAGATTTTTCTTCAGAAGGCTTTAGGAACTTTTAACACCCAAGGTGCAAAGAGCATCCCTTAGTAAAGTTTGAAGATGTTCTAACTTGAACATTAAGGAGGCGGATTCTGAATCCTGATCAGTAACTGACTCTTGATCATCAGAAATACATTTGCCTTCAGAAGACTTATCTGAGGTGTCTGATTCTAAATACTTGAGAAGCTGTTTAGTTGATGTGACTTTATGAGATTCAGAGTAAGAAGATACATCAAGGAAGAAAAATAAAGAGCAGGTTAATTATCTGTTATATTTTGTGCTTACTTGGAGGAGGTATAACCGGCAACATATCAGAAATAGAAAAGCGCACAAAATCTATAAATCCTGGAGAAATATCTAAAGTACTCCCTTGTAGAGAACAGACAGAAGGATAACAGATTATTTTAGAGGCAAGTACAGCATTAGACTGATTAGAATGTATTAGAATGTGATCCATACAAAAATTGCAAAGTTGAACTGGGGGGTTAACGGGAGAAATCGTGCAAAAAAAATCCCTGACAGTTATAGAAAATAAGTGATCAGAGGATCTACTCTCTAAAGCAGGGGTGGGGAACCTTGGCCCTCCAGATTTTTCAGAACTACATTTTCCATGATGCTCAACTGGACCGCAGAATGCCTAAACATCATGGGTAATGTAGCTCTGAAACATCAAGAGGGGCAAGGTTTTATACCCCTGCTCTAAAGGATCTAAGATAGTGGGGACAGTTCCAGTATGCTAGATTGCTACCTGCTAATAACTTATGGTCTATGTGAGTGCCATGTACAGTGTCCTTACTTGCCTTACTAGCACCAACTCTACTGTGTTTACCCACTGCAGACATAAGAGAGCCCATCCAGTGCTGTGTACATCACAGCAGAGGATCCAAGTAAGAAGTATACAGATGAACCAACAGGAGAAGGCTAAGGGACAGATCCCAGTGACACCTGTGTCAGGCCTGTGACTAACTCCTTACTGGAAGTGATTCTATCACTGCCACATACTCCAATCTCCCCTCTGTTACTCAGTAGCAGTTCTCTGAGGGGAAAAATTAGCCTCAAATAGGTCTGAGGATCCCTCTCATAAGACTAACATTCCAGAGAGGTGGGAGGGTTTAAGTTCTCTTGGAGTTTTGGGAACCTTTGCCTCCTCCTAGTGCCCAGGAGTTGAATTCCCTTTACTAATGGTTTGTAGAGTCTCACCACCTTTATTAAAGAAAGAAAATGTCTATGGTGGGAGCATAATGTCATGAAACATTGGTGGAAGGGTTAGGAAAATACCTCTTCATTTTAAACCTAATCCAAGCTGCCCTCAATGATACACCAATAAACTCCTGTAAAATCAGGCTAGCTTTATTCCAAATTGTTATAAATTGGGTGAAAATCTTGGAAATTCACTATTATCTGACCAAGATAAATGTGGATAGATGGGACTGAAGAACTTATTAATCTGGAGAGGTATAGGTATTACGAGAGACAAAAAAAAATGTACCTTTTTCATCATATCAGGTTCTACTGGGACCATTACAAAGCCACTTAGGCTCAGATGGGCCTCTGTTAGACCACTACTTCAGTTGAGAGAGACCCTCCATCCCCAATCTCCCCTCCCCCATTTTTTCCTTCTTCTTACTGCTCTTTTCTTCTTTCCTGTCCTGCTTTATACCCACCTGTCATCTGTCAGACAATTCAATTGAGTGAGACTTCTCCCCAGGTTCTCTAGCAACAAGACTTGTCCATCACACCATTCTCTTGTTTGGGAGGTAATTGCTAGTGAGAATTAATGTATCACATGTTTTGCAACATTCATTTCTCCTTGTATGTTTTAATTTTTGAGAACTATGTAATAGTATATATATATATATATATATATATATATATATATACATATATGCATATAGTTTCGTACCTGTATCCACTAATGAAATAACGGATCATCTCCAAAATCTGGAAGTGAGATCTCAATCTGTCCCTGACCTTTTAACCGCAATGCTACTAAAGCTCAGTGCACCGGCTACTGCCTACTGACCCTCCGATTGCTTCCTTAATTAACACCTCCCTCATGTCTGTCTATGTCCCCAAGGCTTGAAAATCAGCAAGGGTTGTTTGTCACAAACTATAGGCCTATATCATTACTACAAGAGTTGTCCAAAATATTGGATAAATGTCCCTACAGTTAACTGTGCAGGTTTTACCAGGAGACGAACTTCCCCACGCATTTACAATTTTGCTTTTGCCCAAACCACTCTATTGTAACAGCTTTCTTAAACGTTATCAATGATATACAGACTGGAAGGGAATGAGGCAAACTGGAGCTATTTTCCTTGATTTTGCAAAGGCCTTTGATACTGCTGATCATGACATCTTAATATGCAAGATCAAAGCCTCGAGATTAAATGATACATTGTTAAATTGGCTCTGCTCTTACTTATCAGACAGATCTCAATTTGTGTCTATTTCTAACAATGTCTCCAGCTCTCTCAACGTAACGTGCTGTGTGCCCCAGGGTTCCATTTTAGGGCCCCTCTTGTTCTATATATTAATAAATTATGTTCCCTTAGTTTGCAAAACTTTGACTGTACACATGTATGTGCCTGATACTATAATATATGCAACAGAACCAAACATATCACAACTTGAGGCTGTGTTGCAGCAAGATTTTTTAGAGGTTGAAAGATGGATCTGTAAAAATAAACATTTTATAAACATTGACAAAACAGTAACCATGGTTTTTAGGACAAATAAAAAAATAAATCAAATAATGCAGAGTTAAACATAATTACATTATCAAACTTTAGGCTGGCCCCAGTCATCTCCTATAAGTATCTTGGTGTTTGGCTTCATCCTAACCTGTCGTTTGGACCTCATATTGACAACCTATTATCCAAACTGTAACCTCAAATTAAAGCCTTGTCCTTCAATGTGATTACAAAACTCATCATTTTGACATGTTAAAAGAACTAAACTGGCTCTAGCTTGACTCTAGATACTTTTTTCACCTCTCTTGCTTTGTCTATAACCACTTTTCTGGGAAACTCCAGGGCTACCGAGTAGTATACTCCCCCTGCTCCCCACTCCCCACTCCCCCTATAATTTAAAGGGCCATGAAACCCAAAATGTTCCTTTTATTCAGATAGAGCAAACAATTTTAAAAAACTTTCCACTTTACTTCTATTATCTAATTTGCATCATTCTCTTGGTATCCTTTGTTGAAGAAGCAGTAATGCACTACTGGGAGCTTGTTAATGCTTTGGGTGAGCCAATAGCATGAGGCATATCTGTGCATCCTCCAATCAGCAGCTCTTGAGCTATCTAGATATTCTTTTCAATAAAGGATTCCAAGAGAACAAAACAAATTAGAGACTAGAAGTAAATTGGAGAATTGTTTAAAATCACATGCTGAATCTGATTTATGAAAGAAAAAAATTGTGGGTTTTGTGTCCCTTTAAGGTCCTCTTCTTCCACTCTACTCTCCATTCCCCGTTACAACAAGGAAGCTGTGAAAAATACAAAACATACGCACCATCAACCCTATATATTACAGTCCAGTGCCTAACAGATCTCACTCTTAGGGGGGGAGCGTTTCAGTATTACCGTTCATACACTAAGTGTTTCACAGTCTTTGCGTTTAAATAAGCACGGTTACTCACAGTACCTCTGACGCTTGTTTGCCGGTGCTCGGTCCTAGGGGATGCCCTTCCTCTCCAGACAATGTCCGGTGTGCCGTTCCTCCCCTCCTCAAGCTCCTTCGCTTCCTGCGTCTCTGTGAGTATCAGCGTTACTCGCGCTGTTGTTCTGTGGCCGGTTACGCTGCTGATCACGTGCTCACCCCCTGGTGGTCTGTGGCTTCACTTGCATCCAATCCGGAACTCCTTTAGCTGGCTCCAAATTTGAAATGTGAAAAAATAGATTTAAAGGAGTGATCCGGAAACTAGCAGGTAGTTAAAATGTCCTTTATTAGAAATTCTTTTAAAACATATTTGCAGCTTCAGCTCCAGTTACAGTCATCCAAAATCAGGTAGGCTTGTCACTAATGCTGACATGTTTCGGCTACTTCTGCCATAATCATAGCTATGATTACGGCAGAAGTAGCCGAAACATGTCAGCATTAGTGACAAGCTGATTATGGCAGAAGTAGCCGAAACATGTCAGCATTAGTGACAAGCCTACCTGATTTTGGATGACTGTAACTGGAGCTGAAACAAGGAAGCTGGTCAGTCAGCGTTCTCAATCAGATCTCCTCAACAATAACCTCCCGGAAACCACCAAATCCTCCAGCAACCTAAGATCTTTGGAAAAAAAAAATCTCTGTATCTTTACAAACAAATCAATCTTGTAAAGACTGTAAATTATAAAACCACCTACCTTGTGTCTGTCTATAGCTATGTAAAAATGTAACTGTACAATATGCAATGTATTACTGGCATATTCTAAATCAGGGATCTTCAAACCACAGGTTAGGACGCATTATTGTGTGGTGTGTGTTATAGGAGAGTGTGTGTTGTATGAGAGTGTGTCGGTGTTATTACTTTTTACAACACTTTCAAGTTTCACTACAATTCGGTGTAAAGTACGCACGTTAGCCATTTTGCAGCTATCTTGTATATTATTTCAGAAATGTTCAGATCAAGCATAAAAATAGGGTCACAACGGTATGTGGTATCATGGGACTGGGTATTGGGGGAAAAAAAGTTTGAAGAACCCTGTTCTAAATAATCCATAAAATATATCCATCTGTTTTACAGTATGTTTAATAATTTTTATTACATTTTATTCAAATATTTCATGCATAAGTTTTATGTGTAAAATCTAAATTGCCAAACTAGATGCGCAAAACGCATATTTTACATTCCTATGTTCTTTACATTTACATTTTTATTTCAATGTTTGTTTTTTTATATATTTGTTTTATTAAGGTAAAATGATTACAGTACACAAATGGTAAAATAACACTAGAACAGCATGTGAAAACAGATGCAAACAGATAATCAAATGTAAGCCTACAAAAAACAATAATGCATCTGTCGTGTATGTCCTATGCAATTTGTCAACCTATAAACAGGGCCTCAATTAGGTTTTTGTCTTTTAAGAGCTAGGTGGGGGAGTGTATTAACATAATTGTAGACAAATCGTTGCTGTAGGGTAAGTAATACGGGTTAGAAAGATGGAGAATATGCCAAGAAGACACATCCAACTAGATATATCAGTGCTTTATGTTCTCTTTCTTCAGGATTATTTTAAAGTCCCAATTCAGTCTGGGCCCAAGACCTGGGGCAGGGAAGCAAAAAAAAAAAAAAAGGAGGAAATATAAGATGAAGAGAAGGGGGGGAGGTGTTTATATTATAATTAGAGCCAGTCACTCCAGACCCTCTAACAGAGGTCTACGGAGTCCTGCATCTTATGTACATATCTTTCCATAGTTGCAAAGTGGTTTATTACATTGCGGACCTCTATAATAGATAATGTATGTTTTTTATTATTAAAGGAACAGTCAAGTCCAAAATAAACTTTCATTATTCAGATAGAGAATATAATTTTAAACAATTTTACAATTTAATTGTATCACCAATTTTGCTTTGTTCTCTTGGTATTCTTAGTTGAAAGCTAAACCTAGGAGGCTCATATGCTAATTTCTAAGCCCTTAAAGGTCGCTTCTTCTCTCAGGGCATTTTGACAGTTTTTTACCACTAGAGGGTGTTAGTTGATGTGTGTCATATAGATAACCCTGTGCTCACGCATGTGGAGTTCCAGGGAGCCAGCTCTGATTGGATAAAATGCAAGTCTGTCAAAAGAGCTGAAATAAGGGGGTAGTTTGCAGAGGCTTAGAAAAAAGATTATCACAGAGGTAAAAAGTGTATTATTAAAACTGTGTTGGTTATGCAAAACTAGGGAATGGGTAATAAAGGGATTATCTATCTTTTTAAACAATAAAAATTCTGGTGTAGATTGTCCCTTTAAATATATATTTCGGGGGCAAAGCCTGATTGGATACGGAGATGGCTGCTTAACCAAGGAGCTTTATGCTGCAGAACCGACAAAAGGCTAATTGCATGTTAAAAATATGCTGAAAACACATAAATCTTGAGCTACAGTAGCTACCTGGCAGCAGAGGACCCTGACTCAGAGGGATAATTGGGCGCTGTGGAGATACGCACTGCTATGAGTGAAAAACAAGCTCCGGTTACACAAGAGGCACCTCCATCTTGACCTGCCACATGAAGCTGAGCTGACATAACGATCGCTGTAATTCTGTACAGCAGATGAAAACGGAAGGGAGGTATGAGGCTAAATTTGGCAGTCCACCCATACAGTTGATCTATAGAATCCATAAACATAAAGTGAACTTGACCTCAGCGACTCCACGCTGAATACATAGGACCGTTTGCGACCCTGCTTTCACGCAACACAGACCTAGGACTTACCCCAAAAGTCTATAATATGAGAGAAGCAGGGAGAAACATATTCTACATATATATCTCCATACCTTAGCAACATTACTATGTTAAAAATTCCTACAACTAAACACATGCTTTAATAAAAGCTGACTAATCCATCCACAGCAAGACCCCTGCAACCTAACTCTCTTTGCAGCTGGAAAATATAGATACACTCCATCCTGAAAAGTTGACATACATTAACTTAATGTTTAGGATACACCAATAAAATCTGGAGCTTTCTTGTGTTTTTCTTGGGGTTCCTAAAAAACGGGTTAACACAATAAGGACTGATCTTATCTCTAGGGGAGCTCGACCTCCTTATATACATATAACTGACTGAAGGCACGATTAATCATACTCCAAGTGTTGAAGTTAATAATAAAAATAAACATGTCGGCTAGGAAATCTAACAAAAATCCTTCAACAGGAAAACTTTCAGCGACCAACCTATTTTTTAAGCCCTCTAGAAGTGAAAAAACAACTGATATCCAAGAGGCAATCACAGAAGGAGACTCTGATAATGATATAAACATGCAAGTGTGTAAAGAGGATTTAACACCAGTTACTAAGGCTGACGTTAAAACCCTTGTCTCAAAGCAGGATATAAATGCTAATTTTGAAAAGATATGGGAGAAAATGGACGAAATACAAGCCACAGTTACTAGCTGTCTTGCAGAAATTAAACATGACATTCAAGATTTGGGGACAAGGGTGTCAATGCTGGAAGATAATGAGAATCAAATGGAAGAGGACATGCGCATTCTGTCTCAACAAGTCAATACACAACAAAAGGAATTTGAAAAAAAAGATGTAAAACCGCAGTCGCAGATGTAACATTAGACTTAAAGGAATTCCAGAATCCATAACTCCACCGGAGCTTCAGAAATATCTTAAACAGCTATTTCAGGCTATTACAGGCCAAACAGAAGAAGACAACTTCCAAATAGAAAGAGCACACAGAGCTCTGAAGGTGAAACCCAGAGGAGATAGCCCGCCAAGAGATGTTATAACTAAATTACTTTGCTACCCTGAAAAGGAAGCTATACTACAGGCATCCAGAAAGAATCCAACCTTCAAATTTCAGGGCTCTGTGGTGCAGTTTTACCAAGATCTCTGCGTGAGAACCCTACAGAGGAGAGGAGCTTAAGACCATTGACCCTGACAAAGAGGAAGAACCAGATTAATTACCACTGGGGATTTCCATTCATGCTACATATCTCCCACGAGGGGAAACTACTCGCAATCAAGGATCAGCAAGACATCCCGGACATTTGCTCCTACTTAAAGTTGGAAACTCCGGAACTGCCTAATGATACCCGAGAGCCTAAAGGAGACAATACCCTACAAAGAGATTGTTCCAACAGGAACTCAAACTGGACAAAAGTCACCAAGAAGAAGTCGAAGACCTGAGGATCAGAAAAAAGGAATCATCAAGGGACTTTTTAGAAGGATCGCCAAAAGATCATACGACAGATGAGTATGTGAAGTATACCCTTAATCTTAATTGATCTTTTTCTTCACAGGACATTGACTATATATTTATAGATACATTGCCTGATATAAGGCATTATAAGATTTGAGATGAACTACTCAATCTAGAGTGGGATAGTACAGGTCCGGGGTTAAAACCCAGAGAGCCGGTCATGGTCTCTACAGAGAACGAAAATGGAGAGACTGGGTTGCGGGGGATGTAATTACTAAGAAAAAAGGTACTATAAAGTAATGTGGGTGGACACAGGGACAGTTGAACAGTTAAAATGTTGAAAGGTAGAAAAGGTAAAAAGCATACCAAGAAGTATAGATGGGGTTAGCCTTAATTTCTGCTTGTAATATGTTATTTATTTTTGCCATTGCACAGAAAAGGAAACCATTTCAATTTCATTATGTTCTTTTTTTTGGTACAGATAATTCCTCTGCTATATAGTTATTATGTTCTTGTTGAATTTACTTGTTGTTATTCAATTGTGGTCAACTCTGCCATTGCTGACTCTATGAAAGAATTGTTTGAAGAAAGAAATCTATTACATCTGACACAACTAGGAGAGGGGAGGTATAGTGGGAGAAATTTAGTATTATCTTTAAGGTTTGAATCAGGTGATTATGCAAAAGATTAATTAGTACCTTATGTCTACAGATGTAATAATTCTCACGCATAATGTAAGAGGCCTTAATACCAATGTTAAGCGCAAAACCGCTCTAACCCAATACCAGAGCCAGAGACTGAACGCGAAAATTATATTTTTGCAAGAAACTAATTTTACAGACTCCTTGATCCCAAAATTCTGGAGTAAACATTACCCTTCTTCACCACCACTCCACTTCAGAACAGAAAAAAGGGGGTATCTATCCTATTACACTCATCACTACAGTTCTCAACAGAAGAAATCATAAAAGACCCAGAAGGTAGATTTCTAATAGTTAGAGGCCAAATACAAAAAGTCCCCTTATGCAATGTCTATGCCCCAAATGATAAACAAAATGTATTCTTTACTCAAATATCCCATCTCCTGACACAGTGGTCCCAATCCCGTTGTAATATTGCGCTGTAGCTATGTAGAACACAACTGCAGAGTAACAAAGTAAATGATTGAATTGTTTCACCCCGCTGTATGGTATCACTATGGAAACTCAGTGATATGAGCACAGATAGAGGAGAGAATTAGTATTAAACTGGACCCTGTGGTTATGTATCACAAGGTTACGTAAATGTAATAAACTTGATAGGAAACTTCACTTAATATGTCACCTCCCTTTTAAAGTTCATCATATGCTTGAGGGAGTGAAGTGGTATATAAGTAGATAACAAAGAGTCTCTAGTAGCTTGGTCAAGAGATCGTTAATATAAGTGAAAGACCCACTACTTGTTTAGGAATTAGGCAATCCGTTCATATATCAGCCGTATGGAATGAGGGAGTGAAATCCTTTACCTGTAATCCTCGACTGCTTCACGCTGCACGGACAGAGCTGGAACGGAGGAGCCTGAGGAGGAGTTACTCTATGACACGCTGGATGATTAACAGCGCACCCGCTACTGAGTCCCGGCTGGTTTTACAAGTGCAGGTACCTGGAAACCGGGAGGAAGGCTGGCGGTTTATAGAGTCCGGTGATAGGTAGGAGATATCAAGAGGAAACCGCTGGTAGCTTGAGGGTAAACCAAAACCACTTGGAGGATAAGTGTGTACGGCAAGTACCGATACACAGAACAGGCGGAAATGACTCCTCGGTTCTTGTGTAGTCTCACAGAATAGCAGGCTGTTAAGTTAAAGCGTTATTGAAATAACGGTTCTGTTTTTGTAATCCCAAAAGCACAAGAAACTAGAAGCTGTAATAATCCATGAAAGGACAAGTCAGGCTCAGTATGAGCAGTAGCTGTTCAGTGCAAACAACAGGATACTAAGCACCGGCCATTAGGAGAACAGGTGAATTTAAAGATTCTGTGGGCAGGGCTGAAATGTTGGAGCCTGAGAATTAAAGGTAAACACACGTAGTGAAGAATCCTGACACCCGCACAGTCCTGGTGGGAGACTTCAATATTTCATTAAAACCCCCTACTAACCCGGGAAGTTCCACTCTCACTAGCAAACAACATAGACATAACTATGTCAAAGAATGTAAGGAATTTGTTGGAAACACACAATCTGATAGATTCTTGGGAAACCCTATATGGGCAAATAACAGATCACACTTATTATTCACACTCACAAATCTTATTCAAGACTAGATTACATTCTAGTTAGTCAGATTCTGGTTCCAAGCGTTATTAACTCGCATATTCGCCCTTGCGTGTGGTCGGACCACTTGATAGTTCAGGTAAATTTAATTTAATCCACTCCCAAAGACAACGCTCATAGACATACGATCCTATCACACTCAAGAATGCGGCAACATGCAATAGGATATTAAAAAGTTTGGATGAGTACTGACAATTTAACAAAAACACCACTAGCAATCCTACTTA
Source organism: Bombina bombina (assembly GCF_027579735.1). Classification (NCBI taxonomy): domain Eukaryota; kingdom Metazoa; phylum Chordata; class Amphibia; order Anura; family Bombinatoridae; genus Bombina; species Bombina bombina. Next base: position 253,971,244 of record NC_069499.1, on the reverse strand, counting down.
CACATGGGCAGCGCACAAACCGTTTATCAGAGGATTATTCATCAAGGAAAAATCAGGGCTCATTCAAAAATTACATGGGACCACAGATAAACTTCAGAAAGAAATTGCCGCACTAGAAACACAACACAAACAGTCACCATCTATATCTACGTTCAAACTACTTCAAACAAAGAGAAATCCTAAACGATGCAGCGATCAGAGCCACCCAAAATGAAAAGCGAATTACTTCCTATTCTCTAATAAGCCCGATAGATACCTAGCCTATAAATTAAGAGAAAGGATAAAAATTAACGACATCCCGAAGTTGCAACAACAAGATGGCACATTTACCTCAAACCCACTTGGAATCGCAGATAGGTTTGCTACTTATTATGCTCAATTATATGATGGACAGAAAGTTAAACAGTATCCCCAGAAACAGATTATACTGAACCAGTTTATACAAAAAGCTCATTTGCACACCATAAGTGTTGAGGAAAGAAAGGAATTAAATGTTGAGATATCAACAGTAGAGATTCTTAATGTTATTAAAGACCTTAAGTCTGGCAAAGCAGCAGGTCCAGACGGTCTCTCTAGTGAATACTACAAACAGTTCAAAACCACGCTAATTCCCTATATTAAGAAATTTGGTAACGGTGTTATGCAGGGGCTAGACATTCCAGCAGACATACTTAGAGCAAAAATAGTAGTAATCCCAAAACCAGGAAAGAATCCAACATTGACCCAAAGCTATAGACCAATATCCCTAATTAACCAGGATATTAAAGGACCAGTCAACACAGTAGATTTGCATAATCAACAAATGCAAGATAACAAGACAATGCAATAGCACTTGGTCTGAACTTCAAATGAGTAGTAGATTTTTTTTCTGACAATTTTAAAAATTATGTCTCTTTCCACTCCCCCTGTACCATGTGACAGCCATCAGCCAATCACAAATGCATACACGTACCATGTGACAGCCAGCAGCCATTCACAAATGCATACACACTTATTCTTGCACATGCTCAGTAGGAGCTGGTGACTCAAAAAGTTAAAATATAAAAAGACTGTGCACATTTAGTTAATGGAAGTAAATTGGAAAGTTGTTTAAAATGACATGCTCTATCTGAATAATGAAAGTTTAATTTTGATTGAGTGTCCCTTTAAGATCTTAACCAAGATTCTAGCAAACAGACTCAAGAAAATATTGCCGAAATTAATACACCCAGACCAGGTGGGGTTCATTAAAGACAGAGAGGCACCTGATAATGTGAGACGAACTGTAGCTCTGACGGAATATCTAGTTAAGACAGAGACGCCTTCTCTGCTCCTCTCTTTGGATGCAGAGAAAGGGTTTGACAGGGTGGACTGGTCCTATATGTTCAGAATAATGACTGAGATGGGCTTTGATGGTTCATTCATCCAGGCAGTAAGGGGTATTTACTCGAAACCTACAGCGGCAATCAGTGCAGCAGATTTTCAATCCAAAAATATAGATATTTTAAGCAACACTCGACAGGGCTGCCCCCTATCACCACTATTGTTTGCGCTATGCATCGAGCCATTAGCATCAGTTATTAGGAATTCCCCAGAGGTTTCAGGAGTCAAGGTTGGAGACACAGAATATAAACTATCGTTATTCACGGATGAAGGGATGCTCACATTGACCAGACCATTAGGATCATTAACCAATCTATACAAAATTCCTCAGGATTTCTCAGAAATCTCAGGATATAAAATTAATAGTGATAAGTTTGAAGCACTCCCCATTTCAATCCCTTCCCATACCAAGAAACTTATAGAGCTCAACTTTGGCATCACATGGACCAAGTGTTCACTAACTTATCTGGGAATTAAGATATCTGACTCCTATACTGCACTATATAATTTAAATTATATACCACGTTTTAAAAACATCAGGAAAGACTTGAACTTATGGAGAAAAGGCACTTTTTCCTGGTATGGACGCTTGTCGGCCATAAAAATGAATATACTTCCTAAATTATTGTATCTTTTTAGAGCTCTTCCCAATAAAATACCACCCCTAGAACTACAGAAGATGCAAAAGGATCTTCTAGCTTTTTTAAGAGGGGATAGGAAAGCGAGAATAGCTTCTCAGGTGGTATCCCTTCACAGACAGATAGGAGGGGTAGGGTTACCAAATTTACTAGACTACTACAAGGCGGCTAGATTAGCACAGGCCACCCTTCTTCACAAAGTTTCACAAAACATAGTCTGGACTAAATTAGAATCAGATCTTATGGGGTTTGGTAATATAGATGATATTATATGGAATCAGGGAGACAGAACTAACCACAGTACATTTAGATCACAAATAACTCTAGACAATATGAAACTCACTCAATAAACAACTAAAACTGGTACCTACCAATACCTGGATCAAACCGATAAGAACACTCCTGCCGCATGAGACCCATAGACAAATAGGTAAGTGGTCAAACAAGGGGTTATATAGAGTTGCAGACTTTATTAATAGAGGACTTATAATAACATTCCTCCAACTTCAAGAGAAAATACAACCACAAAAACTACCCTGGTACCTCTATTTACAAATTTCCCTGGCTCTTAATAAATATTACATAATCCAAGACAAACACACATATACTACCCTGAAAGAAATATGTAGATCTCCCACTAGGGGTAAAGGCTCCATCTCTAAACTATATTTTATGATTCAGGATACTAGAAATACCAATAAGCCACCCTTCATCATAAAATGGGAAACAGACACACGGTCGGTTCTTCAAAAAAGTGAGTGGAATCAGATTCTGTATGATTCGTGTAGGGGACTGATCAGCGCAGACTATACGTAACTGATTGGCTAATGTCTATATAAATTAACTAGGCTGGGAGACAACCGGTGCCTTTGATAAAGTAGTTGTGAAACGCATGTCAGGCGTTCGCACTGCTCCCTAGTGTGTGAATGTTTATTGTTTAACTCTCTCCTTAGAACCGCTGTAATTTGTACACGGTACGGTTAACTGACTTAGTTATTTACTGCTCTTCTAGCCCAATTCCAAATGTAGTCACTTATCTGGGGTTATTTTATCTATATGTTCTGGGTGTTTAGAGTACAGTATTAAAAGGTAATAAAAGGTAATATCTTGCTGACAGAGTTGCAACAGGACAATACTACTCTGCAAGATTATGGTGCTTTAGTACGGTATTAGAAGGTAATACATTAACTTAAACATGAACTGTAACAGGGTAATACACCCCTGCAAGATTTTGATGCTTTAGTACAGTATTAGAAGGAAATACAATTGCTTATACATGAGCTGCAATAGGGTAATACAACCCTGCTAGATTTTGATGTTTCAGTACGGTATTAGAAGGTAATATCTTTTACTTAAATGAGAATTGCAACAGGGTAATACACCCCTGCAAGATTATGGTGCTTTAATACGGTATTAAAAGGTAACATATCGCTGAAACGTGAGTTGTAACAGGGCAATATACCCCTGCAAAATTTTGGTACTTTAGTATGGTATTAATAGGTAATATCCTGCCGGTAGGGCAGATAGGGCTTAAATGTGAGCTGCAATAATGGAATACACCCCTGCCTAATTTTGGTGCTTTAGTACGGTACTAAATGGTAATGCCCTGTTGATAGGGCAGTGATGCAGGGTAAATATCCCTTTTTTATCTCTGGTACAAGTAATATAGATTTATACAACCAGCTATGGAGATATTATCACAGCCACTCTGGCTGTAATACCTGTGTTTTAAAGTTAAACCTATCACCATACTGTACCTACCTCTGTCCCCCCACAAGTACCCACACATATAGATGCTATCCCCCACCCTTTTAGTAGGTGGAACCTTTAGATAATAGGTGCAGAATTTATGGTTAATTTCCTTTTTTCAATTATATATCGGCATTACCTATTTAGGATCGCCTTGTTAGTACATATAATTGCTCTAATATCTAAACCATTTGGAGAGCCAATGGCTTTTTGGTAAACACACACAGGGAGCAGTTCCTCATCAATTCGTGTTTTTACTTTTGTCTTTTAATATGAGTGTTTAGTCACTTTTTATTTTAATTAAGAATTAGTAAAAGTTAAGTTTTAATTAATTAATCATTCCGGTCTTCCCATCCTCTACAATAATTTTTGATTGTACACACTATTCTAATATAGTACAAGTGTGCCAGTATAGGTGGCCCTCAATTTACGCTGATTCAATTTGCGCCGTTTCAAAATAACAACCTTTTTTTTCAGTCATGTGACTGCTATTGAAAAGCATTTAAAAGCAGTGCATTAATTAAAATACTCAGTAGGTGGAGCTGTCCACTTGTGTTGCAACAAAGTTATGCAAGCTTAGCAGACTTAAATTAATCTGTGTACACAGAACAGACCTTAGCTATCGAGCAACAAGATCTAGCAGCCACTTCCCTATTATCTTCCTGTTCAGCTGCTTGAGGTGAGGGTGCCTAACTGCCTATTTATCACTCCAGATTGAAATGCATAGAATAGGTGCAGACCCAATATTATCTAACATGCTAACAATGCAAGAACTGTTTGCAGAAAAATGCAAGTAAAAAAATGTTTTTGTTCATTAAACTTAGTTTGATGATACAGTCTGTTGTGTGATTTCGCCAGAAACAGCAGTTATGAAGCAGCGGTCACAGTGATAATTATATGATATGTCATAGAGCAGACAATAAAGGAAATTTTAGTAGGATGACATATAGACACTAGGGCCTCCATTACATATGCAGCGTCACCCGCAAAATCCTCCGCCGCCAGTTTTTACGCGATTTTGGTATTATATATACGGCGTAGCATACACGCGTATATTTCACCCGTCGCTCGCAATTATTACTCCCATAGGCTAACATGGGACCACGTCATAAATCGGTATCCAATATCCAGCGCAAGGCCTTACGTGGCGAAAATGGAGAAATCTTACTCCATTTTTACCTCGCCATAAAAGGCAGCCATAGCAGGCCTTGTGCTGAGTATGGGAGCACCGTAACTCCCCGAAAATGCCTGCAAAAATAAACACCTAACGCATGCGCAATGTCTATCTACCTGTCAACCGCAATCCCCCACCGCAATAACTAATAAAGTCTATTAACCCCTATATCCGCCATCAAACCCACACCGCAAGTAATAACTAAATTATTAACCCCTAAATCCGCCAACCCCAACATCGCAAACTACCTCTTAAAACGATTAACCCTTAATCCGCCATTAACCCACAATGCAATAAACCTATTCAAGTATTAACCCCTAACCGCCATAGCCCACATAGCCTATTAAATGTATTAACCCCTAATCTGCCGTCGCCAACGTCGCTGCCACTATAATAAAGTTATTAACCCCTAAACCTAAGTCTGAACCCTAACCCTAACACCCCCCCTAACTTAAATATTATTTAAATAAATCTAAATAGAATTACTATTATTAACTAAATTATTCCTATTTAAAACTAAATACTTACCTATAAAATAAACCCTAACGCCTAGATTGCGAGTTTTTGTCAGTAAGGCTGTGCGGTGCTAACGAGCCTTTTTTTCTTACCGCTCCCTTAAGCCAACACTCGTATTATGAGTTTTCTGCAAGCCAGCGTTAGCCTCATAAAAGTGAGCGTTGAGCAAAATTTAGCTCCACATCTCACTGTAATACCAGCGCTACTTACTGTAGCGGTGAGCTGGCAAAATGTGCTTGTGCACGATTTCCCCATAGGAAACAATGGGGCTGAGCTGGCTGACAGCGTTCAGCTCCAAACGTAGCCCCATTGTTTCCTATGAGGAAATACATTTTATGTCTGCACCTAACACCCTAACATGAACCCCGAGTCTAAACACCCCTAATCTTACACTTATTAACCCCTAATCTGCTGCCCCTGACATCAACGACATCTACATAATATTATTAGCCCCTAATCTGCCGCTCCAGACACCGCCGCCACCTACATTATACTTAGGAACCCCTAATCTGCCGCCCCCAACATCGCAGACACCTACATTATACTTATTAACCCCTAATCTGCCCCCCCCAACATCGCTGCAACTATATTAAATTTATTAACCCCTAATCTGCCGCCGCCAACGTCGCCACCACTATAATAAATTTATTAACCCCTAAACCTAAGTCTAACCTTAACACCCCCTAACTTAAATATAATTTAAATACATCTAAAAAAAAATTACTACAATTAACTAAATAATTCCTATTTAAAACTAAATACTTACCTATAAAATAAACCCTAAGATAGCTACAATATAACTAATAGTTACATTGTAGCTATCTTAGGATTTATATTTATTTTACAGGCAACTTTGTATTTATTTTAACTAGGTACAATAGTTATTAAATAGTTATTAAATATTTAATAACTTCCTAGTTAAAATAAGTACAAATTTACCTGTAAAATAAATCCTAACCTAAATTATAATTACACCTAACACTACACTATAATTAAACTAATTACCTAAACTAACTACAATTAATTACAATTAAATTAAATAAACTAAAATTACAACAACCCCCCCCCACTAAATTACAGAAAATAAAAAAAGAATTACAAGAAGTTTAAACTAATTACACCTAATCTAATCCCCCTAATAAAATAAAAAAGTCCCCAAAAATAATAAAATTCCCTACCCTATACTAAATTACAAATAGTCCTTAAAAGGGCCTTTTGCGGGGCATTGCTCCAAAGTAATCAGCTCTTTCACCTGTAATAGAAAAATACAATACCCCCAACATTAAAACCCACCACCCACACACCCAACCCTACACTAAAACCCACCCAATCCCCCCTTAAAAAAACCTAACACTACCCCCTTGAAGATCACCCTACCTTGAGACGTCTTCAGCCAGCCGGGCACAAGTGGACCTCCAGAGGGGCAGAAGTCTTCCTCCAATCCGGGCAGAAGAGGTCCTCCAAGCAGCAGAAGTCTTCATCCAGGCGGCATCTTCTATCTTCATCCTTCCGGAGTGGAGCGGGTCCATCTTCAAGACATCCGAAGCGGAGCATCCTCTTCATCCGAACAGCCAATAGAATGCAAGCTCAATCCTATTGGCTGATTGCATCAGCCAATAGGATTTTTCCTACCTTAATTCCGATTGGCTGATAGGATTCTATCAGCCAATCGGAATTCAAGGGATGCCATCTTGGATGACGTCACTTAAAGGACCAGTCATTCAGTCGCCGGACGTCGGATGAAGAGGATGCTCCGCGTCGGATGTCTTGAAGATGGACCCGCTCCGCAAGGATGAAGATAGAAGATGCCGCCTGGATGAAGACTTCTGCCGCTTGGAGGACCTCTTCTGCCCGGATCGGATGAAGACTTCTGCCCCTCTGGAGGTCTACTTGTGCCCAGCTGGGTGAAGAAGTCGCAAGTTAGGGTGATCTTCAAGGGGGTAGTGTTAGGTTTTTTTAAGGTGGGATTGGGTGGCTTTTAGAGTAGGGTTGGGTGTGTGGGTGGTGGGTTTTAATGTTGGGGGGGTACTGTATTTTTTTCACAGGTGTAAAAAGCTGATTACTTTGGGGCAATGCCCTGCAAAAGGCCCTTTTAAGGACTATTTGTAATTTAGTATAGGGTAGGGAATTTTATTATTTTGGGGGGCTTTTTTATTTTATTAGGGGGATTAGATTAGGTGTAATTAGTTTAAAATTCTTGTAATTCTTTTTTTATTTTCTGTAATTTAGTGTTTTTTTTTTCTCGTAATTTAGTTTAATTTAATTGTAATTAAATGTAGGTAGTTTAGGTAATTCATTTAATTATAGTGTAGTGTTAGGTGTAATTGTAATTTAGGTTAGGATTTATTTTACAGGTAAATTAGTCTTTATTTTAACTAGGAAGTTATTAAATAGTTAATAACTATTTAATAACTATTGTACCTAGTTAAAATAAATACAAAGTTGCCTGTTAAATAAAAATAAACCCTAAGCTAACTACAATGTAACTATTAGTTATATTGTAGCTAGCTTAGGGTTTATTTTATAGGTAAGTATTTAGTTTTAAATAGGATTAATTTATTTAATAGTAGTAAATTTATTTTGTTTTATTTAAATTATATTTAAGTTAGGGTTAGGTTTAGAGGTTAATAAATTTAATATAGTGGCAGCGATGTTGGGGCGGCAGATTAGGGGTTAATAAATGTAGGTAGGTGTCGGCGATGTTAGGGACGGCAGAGCTTTATGTTCTGGTGTTAGCCCATAAAACTCTTAACTACTGACTTTTAAATGTGGTAGGAGTCTTGCCAGGAGAGGGTCTACCACTCACTTTTTCAGGCAATCGTAATACCGGTGTTAGGCAAATCCCATTAAAAATATAGGATACGCAATTGACGTAAGGGGATTTGCGGTAAGCTAAAATCACGGAAAAAAAAGTGAGCGGTAGACCCTCTCCTGCCTGACTCGTAATACCAGCGGGTGTTAAAAAGCAGCGTTGGGGCTTTTTAAGGCTAACACAAGGCTCGTAATCTAGCTGTAAGATAGCTACAATATAATTATTAATTACATTGTAGCTATTTTAGGATTTTTTTTATTTTACAGGCAACTTTGTATTTATTTTAACTAGGTACAATAGTTATTAAATAGTTATTAACTATTTAATAGCTACCTAGTTAAAATAAATACAAATTTACCTGTAAAATAAATCCTAACCTAAGTTACAATTACGCCTAACACTACAGTATCATTAAATTAATTAAATTAATTAACTGCAATTACCTAAAATTAAATACAATTAAATAAAATAAAGTACAAAAAAACACACTAAATTACAGGAAAAAAATTACAAGAAGTTTAAACTAATTACACCTAATCTAAGCACCCTAATAAAATAAAAAAGCCCCCCAAAATAATAAAATTCCCTACCCTATAATAAATTACAAATAGCCCTTTAAAGGACTTTTTTGGGGGCATTGCCCCAAAGTAATCAGCTCTTTTACCTGTAAAAAAAGAAATACAACCCCCCAACATTAAAACCCACCACCCACCCAATCCCCCTTAAAAAAACCTAACACTAACCCCTTGAAGATCACCCTACCTTGAGCCATCTTCACCCAGCCGGGCAGAAGTCTTCATCCGATCCGGGCAGAAGAGGTCCTCCAGACGGGCAGAAGTCTTTATCCAACCGGCATCTTCTATCTTCTTCCATCTGACGAGGAGCGGCTCCCATCTTGAAGAAATCCGACGCGGAGCATCCTCTTCGTTCAACGTCCAACTGAAGAATGAAGGTTCCTTTAAATGACTTCATCCAAGATGTCGTCCCTTCAATTCCGATTGGCTGATAGAATCCTATCAGCCAATCGGAATTAAGGTAGGAGAAATCCTATTGACTGATGCAATCAGCCAATAGGATTGAGCTCGCATTCTATTGGCTGATTGGAACAGCAAATAGAATGCGAGGTCAATCCTATTAGCTGATTGCATCAGCCAATAGGATTTTTCCTACCTTAATTCCGATTGGCTGATAGAATTCTATCAGCCAATCGGAATTGAAGGGAAGCCATCTTGGATGACGTCATTTAAAGGAACATTCATTCTTCAGTTGGACGTCGAACGAAGAGGATGCTCAGCGTCGGATGTCTTCAAGATGGAGCCGCTCCTCGTCGGATGGAAGAAGATAGAAGATGCCGCTTGGATGAAGACTTCTGCCCGTCTGGAGGACCTCTTCTACCCGGATAGGATGAAGACTTCTGCCCGGCTGGGTGAAGACGGCTCAAGGTAGGGTGATCTTCAAGGGGTTAGTGTTAGTTTTTTTAAGGGAGGATTGGGTGGGTTTTAGAGTAAGGTTGGGTGTTTGGGTGGTGGGTTTTAATGTTGGGGGTGTATTTCTTTTTTTACAGGTAAAAGAGCTGATTACTTTGGGGCAATGCCCTGCAAAAAGCCCTTTTAAGAGCTATTTGTAATTTAGTATAGGGTAGGGAATTTTAATATTTCGGGGTGCTTTTTTATTTTATTAGGGGGCTTAGATTAGGTGTAATTAGTTTAAACTTCTTGTAATTTTTTTTATTTTCTTTAATTTAGAGTTTGTTTTTGTTGTTCTTTAGTTTATTTTATTTTATTGTATTTAATTTTAGGTAATTGTAGTTAATTTAATGTATTTAATGATAGTGTAGTGTTAGGTGTAATTGTAACTTAGGCTAGGATTTATTTTACAGGTATATTTGTATTTATTTTAACTAGATAGCTATTAAATAGTTAATAACTATTTAATAACTATTGTACCTAGTTAAAATAAATACAAAGTTGCCTGTAAAATAAAAATAAATCCTAAAATAGCTACAATGTAATTATTAATTATATTGTAGCTATCTTAGGATTTATTTTATAGGTAAGTATTTAGTTTTAAATAGGAATAATTTAGTTAATAATAGTAATTCTATTTAGATTTATTTAAATAATATTTAAGTTAGGGGGGGTGTTAGGGTTAGACTTAGGTTTAGGGGTTAATAACTTTATTATAGTGGCGGCGACGTTGGCAACGTTGGGGTTAATACATTTAATAGGCTATGTGGGCTATGGCGGTTTAGGGGTTAATACTAGAATAGGTTTATTGCGTTGTGGGTTAATGGCGGATTAAGGGTTAATCGTTTTAAGAGGTAGTTTGCGATGTTAGGGTTGGCGGATTTAGGGGTTAATAATTTAGTTATTACTTGCGGTGTGAGTTTGATGGCGGATATAGGGGTTAATAGACTTTATTAGTTATTGCAGTGGGGGATTGCGGTTGACAGGTAGATAGACATTGCGCATGCGTTAGGTGTTAGTTTATTTTTGCAGGCATTTTCGGGAGTTACGGTGCTCACATACTCAGCGCAAGGCCTACTACGGCTGCCTTTTATGGCGAGCTAGAAATGGAGTAAGATTTCTCCATTTTCGCAACGTAAGGCCTTGCGCTGGATATTGGATACCGATTTACGACGCGGTCCCATGTTAGCCTATGGGAGTAAAAATTGCGAGCGACGGGTAAAATATACGCGCGTAACTTGTATGCTACGCCGTATATGTAATACCAAAATGACGTAAAAACTGGCGGCGGAGGATTTTGCGGGCGACGCTGCATATGTAATGGAGGCCCAGGTCTCATTCAGATGAGACTAAAGAAACAGGCTTGAGAAGTTCGGATCATACCTCCATAAATTTGGACTTATCTGTTACAATCATTGGTTACAAAGAAAGTGTTCACCTGAATATGTAATTTTGATCTTTGTAACTGTTAAGCAACATGGAACAAAATAAAAAGAATTTTATCTAAATATATATTTCTTTATATCTGATACTGTTCATGCAAAATACATTATCTATACCTTTAGGGATATATAGGTATAAGTTTACACAGATATATAGAAATATGTATTTACAATAAAAAGGACATTATTCTGTAAGTGAAGAACATTGGGATGTGAAATATGAACAGTAAATATACAATAAAATACATCTGTTCACACATATATACACTGTAACAGCATTAATATTAGAACAATGAGTTAATAAATGAAGTTCTAGTTTATTATAAAAGTAATCTTTGTTCCTACAACTGGGACACCAGCTATTACCTCGTGCTTACATCTCGGATGCATCACAAGCTTCTTGGAGCGCTTTGTCATGACTTAACTGATTGATAAAATGCCACATTTTTATTTTGTATGCTTCATCTCCCAGGTGTGAAGGTTGGTGGAAGAATAACAAATCAGCAAGCTTGTGTTGCACAACTAATGGAGCTCCCATTAAAGTTTATTATTCATAACTTGTTTCTAAATTATAGAAACAAGTTATGCTGTTCGTCAAAACTGAAATATGGATACATACATTTAAATGGACATGAAACTCCAAAATGTTCTTTCATGATTTAGGTAGAACATACTATTCTAAACAACTTTCCAGTTTACCTCTATTATCAAATTTGCTTAATTCTCTTGGTATCATTTGTTTGAGTAGCAATGCACTACTGGTTTCTAACGGAACACATGGGTGAGACAATGACAATCGGTATATATATGCCGCCACCAATCAGCAGCTAGAACCTAGGTTATTTGCTGCTCCTTAGCTTACCTAGATACAGCTTTCAGCAAAGGATAACAAAAGAAGGAAGCAAATTAAATAATAGCATGTGATTTTAAACAACTTTCCAATTCACATCTCTTTCTTAATCATGAAACAAAAAATTTAGGTTTTATGTCCCTTTCAAGGGCCATTATACACTCATTTTTTTCTTTGCATAAATGTTTTGTAGATGATCTATTTATATAGCCCATAAAGTTTTTTTGTTTGTTTTTTTTAATTTATAATTTTGCTTATTTTTAAAGAACATTGCTCTGATTTTCTGACTCCTAACCAAGCCCCAAAGTTTTATGTGAATACCGTCAGCTACCTTCTCCAGCTTGCTCCTGTTTGTGTAAAGGGTCTTTTCATATGCAAAAGAACGGGGGGGGGGGGGGGGAGTGTCTTATTTCCCACTTGCAGTGGGCTTTCCAGCTACCTTTTCAACAGAGCTAAACTGAAAGCTTCTAAGTAAGTTTTTAAACGGTTTTATACTGGATTTTTATATCAGTATCTGTGCATCTTATTCTTTATAGTAGTGTCTATTACATGCAGTTATATAGAAATGAGTGTATACTGTCCCTTTAAGCTTTGTATAGAAGCATTTTGGAAAAATGTCATTACTGTTGCAGGGGTACATGTACATATGTTGAGAGCCAGCAGTGTCATGTGAGTGATGACTCAATTGAAATACCAATAAACACTTGCTATCAGAGCAGACACAGTGTTTGAATGTAGGTGCATTGTGCGCACACAACATACTTACATATGCCCCTGAAACAAAGAGCACCACAGAAAAGCTGTTAAAGGGACACTGAACCCAATTTTTTTTTCTTCATTCTCTTGGAATCTTTATTTGAAAAGCAAGAATGTAAGTTTAGATGCCGGCCCATTTTTGGTGAACACCCTGGGTTGTTCTTGCTGATTGGTGGATTAATTTAACCGACCAATAAACAAGAGCTGTCCATAGTCTGAACCAAAGAATAGCGTAGATGCCTTCTTTTTCAAATAAAGATAGCAAGAGAATGAAGAAAAAATGATAATAGGAGTTAGAAAGTTGCTAAAAATTGCATGCTCTATCTGAATCACGAAAGAAAAAAGTTGGGTTCAGTGTCCCTTTAAGTATCACTCACCTTCCCACAATCCCCAGTCATTCGACCGAAGGGAAATGGAAAAAAACATAATTTATGTAAGAACTTACCTGATAAATTCATTTCTTTCATATTAGCAAGAGTCCATGAGCTAGTGACATATGGGATATACATTCCTACCAGGAGGGGCAAAGTTTCCCAAACTTCAAAATGCCTATAAATACACCCCTCACCACACCCACAAATCAGTTTAACGAATAGCCAAGAAGTGGGGTGATAAAAAAAGTGCGAAAGCATATAAAATAAGGAATTGGAATAATTGTGCTTTATAAAAAAAAAATCATAACCACCACAAAAAGGGTGGGCCTCATGGACTCTTGCTAATATGAAAGAAATGAATTTATCAGGTAAGTTCTTACATAAATTATGTTTTCTTTCATGTAATTAGCAAGAGTCCATGAGCTAGTGACGTATGGGATAATGACTACCCAAGATGTGGATCTTTCCACGCAAGAGTCACTAGAGAGGGAGGGATAAAATAAAGACAGCCAATTCCTGCTGAAAATAATCCACACCCAAAATAAAGTTTAATGAAAACATAAGCAGAAGATTCAAACTGAAACCGCTGCCTGAAGTACTTTTCTACCAAAAACTGCTTCAGAAGAAGAAAACACATCAAAATGGTAGAATTTAGTAAAAGTATGCAAAGAGGACCAAGTTGCTGCTTTGCAAATCTGATCAACCGAAGCCTCATTCCTAAACGCCCAGGAAGTAGAAACTGACCTAGTAGAATGAGCTGTAATCCTTTGAGGCGGAGTTTTACCCGACTCAACATAAGCATGGTGAATTAAGGATTTCAACCAAGATGCCAAAGAAATGGCAGAAGCTTTCTGACCTTTTCTAGAACCGGAAAAGATGACAAATAGACTAGAAGTCTTTCGGAAAGACTTAGTAGCTTCAACATAATATTTCAAAGCTCTAACAACATCCAAAGAATGCAACGATTTCTCCTTAGAATTCTAAGGATTAGGACAGAATGAAGGAACCACAATTTCTCTACTAATGTTGTTGGAATTCACAACCTTAGGTAAAAATTCAAAAGAAGTTCGCAACACCGCCTTATCCTGATGAAAAATCAGAAAAGGAGACTCACAAGAAAGAGCAGATAATTCAGAGACTCTTCTGGCAGAAGAGATGGCCAAAAGGAACAAAACTTTCCAAGAAAGTAATTTAATGTCCAATGAATGCATGGGTTCAAAAGGAGGAGCTTGAAGAGCCCCCAGAACCAAATTCAAACTCCAAGGAGGAGAAATAGACTTAATGACAGGTTTTATACGAACCAAAGCTTGTACAAAACAATGATTATCAGGAAGATTAGCAATCTTTCTGTGAAAAAGAACAGAAAGAGCAGAGATTTGTCCTTTCAAGGAACTTGCGGACAAACCTTTATCTAAACCATCCTGAAGAAACTGTAAAATTCTCGGAATTCTAAAAGAATGCCAGGAAAAATGATGAGAAAGACACCAAGAAATATAAGTCTTCCAGACTCTATAATATATCTCTCTAGATACAGATTTACGAGCCTGTAACATAGTATTAATCACAGAGTCAGAGAAACCTCTTTGACCCAGAATCAAGCGTTTAATCTCCATACCTTTAAATTTAAGGATTTGAGATCCTGATGGAAAAAAGGACCTTGCGACAGAAGGTCTGGTCTTAACGGAAGAGTCCACGGTTGGCAAGAGGCCATCTGGACAAGATCCGCATACCAAAACCTGTGAGGCCATGCTGGAGCTACCAGCAGAACAAACGAGCATTCCTTCAGAATCTTGGAGATTACTCTTGGAAGAAGAACTAGAGGCGGAAAGATATAGGCAGGATGATACTTCCAAGGAAGTGATAATGCATCCACTGCCTCCGCCTGAGGATCCCGTGATCTGGACAGATACCTGGGAAGTTTCTTGTTTAGATGAGAAGCCATCAGATCTATTTCTGGAAGTTCCCACATTTGAACAATCTGAAGAAATACCTCTGGGTGAAGAGACCATTCGCCCGGATGCAATGTTTGGCGACTGAGATAATCCGCTTCCCAATTGTCTATTCCTGGAATATGAACCGCAGAGATTAGACAGGAGCTGGATTCCGCCCAAACCAGAATTCGAGATACTTCTTTCATAGCCAGAGGACTGTGAGTCCCTCCTTGAAGATTGATGTATGCCACAGTTGTGACATTGTCTGTCTGAAAACAAATGAACGATTCTCTCTTCAGAAGATGCCAAGACTGAAGAGCTCTGAAAATTGCACGGAGTTCCAAAATATTGATCGGTAATCTCACCTCCTGAGATTCCCAAACCCCTTGTGCTGTCAGAGACCCCCACACAGCTCCCCAACCTGTAAGACTTGCATCTGTTGAAATTACAGTCCAGGTCGGAAGAACAAAAGAAGCCCCCTGAACTAAACGATGGTGATCTATCCACCACGTCAGAGAGTGTCGGTTTTAAAGATATTAATTGAGATATCTTTGTGTAATCCCTGCACCATTGGTTCAGCATACAGAGTTGAAGAGGTCGCATGTGAAAACGAGCAAAGGGGATCGCGTCCGATGCAGCAGTCATAAGACCTAGAATTTCCATATATAAGGCTACCGAAGGGAATGATTGTGACTGAAGGTTTCGACAAGCTGAAATCAATTTTAGACATCTCTTGTCTGTCAAAGACAGAGTCATGGACACTGAATCTATCTGGAAACCCAAAAAGGTTACACTTGTCTGAGGAATCAATGAACTTTTTAGTGAATTGATCCTCCAACCATGATCTTGAAGAAACAACACAAGTCGATTCGTATGAGATTCTGCTAAATTTGAAGACTGAGCAAGTACCAAGATATCGTCCAAATAAGGAAATACCACAATACCCTGTTCTCTGATTACAGACAGAAGGGCACCGAGAACCTTTGTAAAAATTCTTGGAGCTGTAGCTAGGCCAAACGGCAGAGCCACAAACTGGTAATGCTTGTCCAGGAAAGAGAATCTCAGGAACTGATAGTGAGTTGGATGAATCGGAATATGCAGATATGCATCCTGTAAATCTATTGTAGACATATAATGCCCTTGCTGAACAAAAGGCAAGATAATCCTTACAGTTACCATTTTGAATATTGGTATCCTTACATAACGATTCAATATTTTTAGACCCAGAACTGGTCTGAAGGAATTCTCCTTCTTTGGAACAATGAAGAGATTCGAATAAAACCCCAGCCCCTGTTCCAGAACTGGAACTGGCATAATTACTCCAGCCAACTCTAGATCTGAGACACATTTCAGAAATGCTTGAGCTTTCACTGGGTTTACTGGGACACGGGAAAGAAAAAATCTCTTTGCAGGAGGTCTTATCTTGAAACCAATTCTGTACCCTTCTGAAACAATGTTCTGAATCCAAAGATTGTGAACAGAATTGATCCAAATTTCTTTGAAAAAACGTAATCTGCCCCCTACCAGCTGAGCTGGAATGAGGGCCGCACCTTCATGTGGACTTAGAAGCTGGCTTTGCTTTTCTAGAAGGCTTGGATTTATTCCAGACTGGAGATGGTTTCCAAACTGAAATTGCTCCTGAGGATGAAGGATCAGGCTTTTGTTCTTTGTTGAAACGAAAGGAACGAAAACGATTATTAGCCCTGTTTTTACCTTTAGATTTTTTATCCTGTGGTAAAAAAGTTCCTTTCCCACCAGTAACAGTTGAGATAATAGAATCCAACTGAGAACCAAATAATTTATTACCCTGGAAAGAAAGGGAAAGTAGAGTCGATTTAGAAGACATATCAGCATTCCAAGTTTTAAGCCATAAAGCTCTTCTAGCTAAAATAGCTAGAGACATAAACCTGACATCAACTCTGATAATATCAAAAATGGCATCACAGATAAAATTATTAGCATGTTGAAGAAGAATAATAATATTATGAGAATCATGATCTGTTACTTGTTGCGCTAAAGTTTCCAACCAAAAAGTTGAAGCTGCAGCAACATCAGCCAATGATATAGCAGGTCTAAGAAGATTACCTGAACACAGATAAGCTTTTCTTAGAAAGGATTCAATTTTCCTATCTAAAGGATCCTTAAAGGAAGTACCATCTGCCGTAGGAATAGTAGTACGTTTAGCAAGGGTAGAAATAGCCCCATCAACTTTAGGGATTTTGTCCCAAAACTCTAATCTGTCGGACGGCACAGGATATAATTGCTTAAAACGTTTAGAAGGAGTAAATGAATTACCCAAATTATTCCATTCTCTGGAAATTACTTCAGAAATAGCACCAGGAACAGGAAAAACTTCTGGAATAACCACAGGAGATTTAAAGACCTTGTCTAAACGTTTAGATTTAGTATCAAGAGGACCAGAATCCTCAATTTCTAAAGCAATTAAAACTTCTTTAAGTAAAGAACGAATAAATTCCATCTTAAATAAATATGAAGATTTATCAGCATCAACCTCTGAGACAGAATCCTCTGAACCAGAAGAATCATTAGAATCAGAATGATGATGTTCATTTAAAAATTCATCTGGATAAAGAAAAGTTTTAAAAGATTTTTTGTGTTTACTAGAAGGAGGAATAACAGACATAGCCCTCTTAATGGATTCAGAAACAAAGTCTCTTATGTTATCAGGAACACTCTGAACATTAGATGTTGTTGGAACTGCAACAGGTAATGGTACTTTACTAAAGGAAATATTATCTGCATTAACAAGTTTGTCATGACATATAATACAAACAACAGCTGGAGGAACAGCTACCAAAAGTTTACAGCAGATACACTTAGCTTTGGTAGTTCCAGCACCAGACAGCGATTTTCCTGAAGTATCTTCTGACTCAGATGCAACGTGAGACATCTTGCAATATGTAAGAGAAAAAACAACATATAAAGCAAAATTGATCAAATTCCTTAAATGACAGTTTCAGGAATGGGAAAAAATGCCAAAGAACAAGCTTCTAGCAACCAGAAGCAATGAAAAATGAGACTTAAATAATGTGGAGACAAAAGCGACGCCCATATTTTTTTAGCGCCAAAAAAGACGCCCACATTATTTGGCGCCTAAATGCTTTTGGCGCAAAAAATGACGCCACATCCGGAACGCCGACATTTTTGGCGCAAAAGAACGTCAAAAAATGATGCAACTTCCGGCAACACGTATGACGCCGGAAACAGAAAAGATTTTTTGCGCCAAAAAAGTCCGCGTCAAGAATGACGCAATAAAATTAAGCATTTTCAGCCCCCGCGAGCCTAACAGCCCACAGGGAAAAAGTCAAATTTTTAAGGTAAGAAAAATGATTGATTCAAATGCATTATCCCAAATATGAAACTGACTGTCTGAAAAAAAGGAATGTTGAACATTCTGAGTCAAGGCAAATAAATGTTTGAATACATATATTTAGAACTTTAAAAAAAAGTGCCCAACCATAGCTTTAGAGTGTCACAGAAAATAAGACTTACTTACCCCAGGACACTCATCTACATGTTTGTAGAAAGCCAAACCAGTACTGAAACGAAAATCAGCAGAGGTAATGGTACATATATAAGAGTATATCGTCGATCTGAAAAGGGAGGTAAGAGATGAATCTCTACGACCGATAACAGAGAACCTATGAAATAGACCCCGTAGAAGGAGATCATTGAATTCAAACAGGCAATACTCTCTTCACATCCCTCTGACATTCACTGCACGCTGAGAGGAAAACCGGGCTCCAACCTGCTGCGGAGCGCATATCAACGTAGAATCTAGCACAAACTTACTTCACCACCTCCATAGGAGGCAAAGTTTGTAAAACTGATTTGTGGGTGTGGTGAGGGGTGTATTTATAGGCATTTTGAGGTTTGGGAAACTTTGCCCCTCCTGGTAGGAATGTATATCCCATACGTCACTAGCTCATGGACTCTTGCTAATTACATGAAAGAAAGTAATAGCACAAAGGTGTAGAGGTGCCTGATGTTTAGTAAAAAAATAACTGTCTTTAAGATAAGGGAGGGGTCGTGGACTCTCTATATCCGGAAAAAAAGAAATTTATCAGGTAAGCATACATTTTGTTTTCTTTCCTAAGATATGGAGAGTCCATGACTTCATCAATTACTAGTGGGGACCAATACCCAAGCTAGAGGACCCAGATGTCTAGAGAGGGAGAACAAGACAGAAGACTGGCAAAAATCCTTAGTCGCCTGTAGATAAAATTTTAAAGCACACACAACATTCAAATTGTGCAACAAACATTCCTTATGAGAAGAAGGATTAGGACACAGAGAAGGAAAAACAATTTCCTGATTAATATTTCTATCCGAAACCACTTTTGGAAAAAAACCTAACTTAGTATGAAGAACCGCCTTACCAGTATGAAAAATAAGATAAGGCGAATCACACTGCAAAGCCGAGAGTTCCGAGACTCTCTGAGCAGAAGATATAGCCATAAGAAACAAAACTTTCCAAGATAACAACTTAATATCTATGGAATGCAATGGCTCAAATGAAGCCTGCTGCAAAACTTTAAGAAAAAGGTTAAGGCTCCAAGGAGGAGCAACAGACTTAAACACAGGCCTCATTCTGACTAGGGTCTGACAAAAAATTGCATATCTGACACATCTGCCAGATGCTTGTGTAACAAAATAGAAAATGCAGAAATTTGACCCTTCAGAGTACTGACTGACAAACCCTTCTCCAGACCGTCCTGGAAAAGGACAAAATCCTAGGAATCCTGACTCTACTCCAAGAGTAGCCCTTGGATCCACACCAAGAAAGGTATGTACGTCACACCTTATGGTAAATCTTTCTAGTAACAGACTTGCAAGCCTGAATCATGGTCGCAATGACCGACCCGCGCTTAGTCAGAAATAAGCGTTCAATCTCCAAGCAGTCAGAGAAATGAGATTTGGATGAAGGAATGGACACTGAGTTAGAAGGTCTTTCCTCAGTTGCAACCTCCAAGGTGGCAAAGAAGACACCTTCACTAGGTCTGCATGCCAGATCCTGCGAGGCCATGCAGGAGCTATTAAAAATACAGATGCTTTCTCCCATTTAAAATAAGCAATGACCCGTGGAAAGAGCGCAAATGGAGTAAACCTGAATGCCAGACCGAAATCCCATGGAACTGCCAGATCATGTATCAGGGCGACCTGTGGATCTCTCGACCATGAACCATATATTGAAAGGTTAGCAACCTGACTAGACATCGTCAGATCCAAAACCGGCACCCCCCCTTTGAGGGTGAAATGTCTGTCTGCTCAGGAAATCCGCTTCCCAGATATCCAGTCCTGGAATGTGGAAGTCAGATAGACAACAATAGTGTGCTACCACCCACTGAAAAACCAAACCACCTCCTTCATGGCTAAGGAACCCTGAGTTCCTCCCTGGTAGTTGATATAGGCCACTGAAGTGATGTTGTCCTACTGGAACCTGACAAACCAGACAAAGGACAACTAAGGCCAAGCCATCAGAGCATGAAAAATCGCTCTCACCTCTAAGATGTTTATGGAGAGAGCAGACTCCTCTCGATTCCATAGTCCCTGTGCCTTTAACGACTCCCATATTGTTCTCAGTCAAGCAGGCTGATGTCCGCGGCCCAATCACCCAGGATGGACCCTGGAAACATGTGCCCTAAATCAGATGCTCCTGAGAAGGCCACCACAGGAGAGAATTTCTTGTTGACTTAATAGATCTATCCTCTGAGACAGATCCGAATGGGCTCCATTCCATTGTCTGAGCATGTATAACTGCAGAGCTCTTAAATGGAATCGAGCAAAGGGAATGATGTCCATGAAAGTAACCATCAGACCCAATATCCTTACATTGAGCCATTGATGGCCAAAAGGAGATTGCAGGGAAAAGACTTTTCTTACCTCTGTCAGAAAAATTTCTATAGATAGGGAATCTATTATGGTCCCTAAGAAAACTACCCTTGTAAATAGAACAAGGAAACTCTTCTAGAAGCACTGCCAAGAAAGGCCCCAGAACCACAAACTGATAGTGATTGTCCGTAAGGTCAAATCACAGGAACGTAAAATGATTACTGTGGTTGGAAACAAGAAGATATGTATCTCTCAAGTCCATGGTCATCATAAAGTGACTCCACTGGACCAAAGGAAGAATGGAACGAACGATTTCCATTTTGAAGGATAGTACCCTGAGCAACTGTAGAGACACTTAATCTAGAATGTGTAAAAAAAAATGCTCATTATTGGGAACCCTAGGCCCTGTTCCCTTACTTGAACTGGAACTATCACTCTCAGGAAGGAAAAGTCCCGAACAAAGTTCAAGAATGCCCAAGGATCTGGAACATTTCATATCCAAAAACTGAATGGGGTTCCAAGAAGACTTTCCTTTGAAGATACGAAAGGTACTAAAAATACTCAGACATCCTGAAGGTCTGTTCTAATTGACTAGTGGTAGAAGAGACCCTTTTCCACTCTTAAAATCAGAAATTATTTCTGCCAGACCATGGCCAAACAAGAACTTACCCTTGTTAGGAAGCATCAAAGGCTAAGAATGAGAGGAAACATCAGGTGTCCAAGATTTTAGCCACAACACCCTGTGGGCTAAGACAGAAAAGTCAGATATCTGGATTCCCAGACAAAAAAATGCATGGGAGTATCAGCAATAAAGGAATTGGTTAGTTTGAAAGCCTCAATCCTGACTTGGATCTCCTCCAAAGGAGTCTTCCAAATGAATTCAGACAAGGCGTCTGAAATTCTTTTACAAATAAGCCCCTCTATAGGGATCGTAGTTCTCTTAGCCAGAGTAGAAAAGGCCCCTTCTACTTTTGGCACAGTGCGCCATGAATCTTTAATGGAGCCAGCGACAGGAAACATCTTTTTAAAGACAGGAGATGGGGAGAAAAGTGCCCCTGGCTTCTCCCATTCCTTTGAACTAATCTCCAATGCACGGTCTGGAACAGAAAACATCTCCACAGAGGAAGGAACATCATAGTAATTATTAATTGTACTAGATTTTGTAGGGTTCACAGTGACAAGAGTATCAAAGTCGTCCAAAGCAACCAATATCTCATTTAAGAGTACACAAAGGTGTTCAAGCTTAAATCTGAAGTGTACTTCTTCAGTATCAGATAAAGGAATTATACCAACGTATCCTCCTCATCAGACTTAAGAGGAAGGGCAATCTGTGTAGCAGGAGATGGAACAGAAACCTTACTATCTGAATCTCTAATTTTCCTCTAGCGTATTCCCTTTAACATAGGAAAAGCAGATACTGCGGATGATACATGAGCAGCAATCTCTGCAGGCAAATAAACTCCTCCAGGAGACTGAGAGGAAATGCAGGGCACTATATGTGTAGCCAATAAGTCTTGGGACGTTTGAGGAAAAAGCTGTGGCAATGCCTAAACAGCATCATCCTGAGAGACATGAGGCTCAGAAAATTAAAATTCAAAGACCTTTTTAAACAGGAGAAACAAAAATGCATAGTAACACAATTTATGAATCAAGGGATAAGGACATTTATCCATAAGAGCAGGACTCTTGCTCCATGACCAAACAAACAGAAAAAAGGCACAAAATACTTTTATTTTTATTTTTAAATTGCTCTTTAAATGTATACGGAGTTGTCTTAGTACAATAAATATGCATTGGAGCTTTATTTATTATCGATTTTACAAAACTCTACTATAATTATGTTTGCCAAGACATAAATGTGATAGGGGCTATACATGAATATTTTGTAAGCTTAATATACAATATTAAAGGGACAGTTTACTCAAAAATTTTCTCCCCTTTAATTTGTTCCCAATGATCCACTTTACCTGCTGGAGTGTATTAAATTGTTTACAAGTAGTTCCTTTACCCTTATATTGGCATTTGAAATTGTTAATTTACCATGTGGTATCCCCACCTATTCTGAAAGTTTGTGGCCGCGCGTACCAGCTATAGATAAGCTTTGTAAACACAGCCAGCAGAAGAAATTACACTCCCAGTGTGATAAAGCAGAGATAAGGTAATAAAATGTTGATTTTCCATTGTTCTCTCAAAGTATTGGTGATTGTTTTAAGGACAGATATAAGATAAAGAAGCAGGTATATGTGCACAATGTGATACAATAATGAGATCTGATTATACCTACAAGCTCAACCTATTTTATTAGGCTGTGGCTTCAAAACACAAAATCAGAGCTTTAATATACAGAAATAAACATTAAAAAGCTAATTTTCATACATATTTTACTCTGCAGTTGGTAAAAAAAGCAATTGTAAATACATTAAGGGAAAAACTATTTTACAGTATACTGTCCCTTTAATGAACATGGCATTGATTGAGTTAATAAACAACAAATGCACTATAACTGAGTCATTGCGCCTGCTTGCAAGCACATTGTACAACAAAAAATCGCAGCAAAATTACTCTGACAGTCCTATAAGCAAATTTCGTAAATGACAAACAATCCCTTCAACACGTCTCTTGACACTCAGAGACAGAAAAAACAGAACTGTTCCATTCTCAGTCAGAGAAGGAGACCGGTTCTAATCTCCATAGCATAATCGGCTTTAGCAAAGACTAGAAATGGCGCCTCTCCATTCTCAGCTAGAGAAGGAGGCGGAGTCCCAAAGCAGCAAGAAATGAAGTGCACAGCTAGAATTAGTAGTGCACTTCTTACAACTGCCAAGGACATTTTAACCTGCGTTTTACAAAAACAACAAAATTCTGTAACAGAACATGCTTGCTCTTACCAAAATAGGGAAAAAAACTCACCCAGTGAGTTCCGGTTCTCCCACTCCCCAAACAGATCACTCACCACAGTACTACGGTGGGATATCAAATTGACTTACTAGCTAGAGACAGTTTAATGGGGTTCTATGCAAATGTAGAATTAAGCTGCCACAACTGCAGATCATTCAATAAAAAGGGTTTAAAATGAAAGTGCAAATTAAACAAAAGCACAGCCTCAGGGGATTATTCCCACAATATAAGGAATAGACCCCCCATGTCTCACACATATATAAAGTGCCTGCCACTGCCAAATAAAACCCTTCCCCAAGGATTACAAGTCCCAATAAAAACTGCAAGAAACTCTTCTTTAGTGCAAGTCTCCCATCCTAGAAGACAAAAGCACTTACATGCAGTCTAGCCATCTGGCAGGAGGACAGCTTACAAGGCGTGAAAGGACACTCTACAGAGACCTGTAGAAAAAGAAAGAACAGAGTAAACCTACTCTGGCTTTCTATACTAGGGCAGCAAAATGTTTGGAAAATGCAGCAAGGCCCACCTTACAAGTTCCTAATTGCTTTAAAGTCACCACTACCCTACTGAAGAGATTAACGTGGACTACGGCTAGACACAAAAAATCTTGCTTGTAGCGAAAGAAATCCAATTTTCTTCAGACACCAGAACTTCACCTCCTCCATTGACAAAGGCAAAGAGAATGACTGGGGATTGTGGGGAGGGGAGTGAAACTTAACAGCTTTGCTGTGGTGCTCTTTGCCTCCTCCTGCTTGCAAGGAGTGATATTCCCACTAATATAATGACGTCGTGGACTCTCCATATCTTAGGAAAGAAACAAATATTTATGCTAATGCAGACACAATAGTTAAAATTGAAATATACATGAGTGCATTTCAGTTTTGCATTTTGTTTCTAGCATAAGTTAATACAAGGGCATATGTACATACGTTATGGTGCCAGTGCACCAGCATTCAAACACCACACCTGCTCTGAAAGCTAGTGATGCATTGTATGGCACAAATAGAGACTTCACTAACACATATCACTGCAATCTTCCTGAAAACTGTAGTTTTTGAAAGGGTGGGGAGGGGTGTCCACACAGAGCATATGTACATAGGCAACTGAGCCATTAATACTTTTGCTATACAAGCTTTGACAATTATGACAACTATGTCCCTTATTATTATTTATTGCTTTTTATTGGTTCAAAAAGAGGGTGTTAAGAACTATAATAATATTATTATTTTTATTTTTAACATGGGTTGCTGTTCTGTATAGAAACTGATTAATTTCATACTTGTAGAGGGTATACACTTTTAACAAAACTTTTCATTGTGTATTTTCAATTGCTTCTCTTTAATATGCACATAAGAACATCTTCAAGTTTAATTTCCCTTTAACACAAGGATTGATACATTTATTTTAAATCTCAGAGAAAGTGACAAACTTTCACCATCCCTAAAAACATGTTTTTGTTTACAGTGGGTTTTATTTATATATATAAAGATTTAACTATTTTATTTTCAACA
This sequence comes from Bombina bombina, assembly GCF_027579735.1. Lineage (NCBI taxonomy): Eukaryota > Metazoa > Chordata > Amphibia > Anura > Bombinatoridae > Bombina > Bombina bombina. The sequence continues at coordinate 253,945,912 of NC_069499.1, read as the reverse complement.
AATGATATAGTTATTAGTATGATGTGGATATATATGTTTACATATGTAAGTGTGTACATAACACATTGTAAGGATTTTCCTTTGGGGGGATGCACTGCACCCTTCTGAGGCTACTCCCTACCTATCCCCTCCCTCAGGTCCTGAGGTTTCTATAAGAAATGTAGCTGCGGAGCACATTGTGCAGAGCAAAGCAGAGTGAACACAAGGCAGTCAGTTATAAATTATTCTGCAGCACAAGTACAACTGAGGTAGGTAACACTGCTCCTCACAGGAGGAGGACACGTCTCATCGTCTCATGTAGGTGTGCATGCAAAAACAGGTGCCTAAAATGACCATGTATTTGCAGAATTGTGTGAGTTTGTGTGTGTGGAAATGTAAACATGCCTTACTGTGTGTTTTATTTGTGTATATAATGAATTACTTGTGCTGGAAGTGTGCATGCCTTAATTTATTTAGCCTATATACATGAATTCATTTATTAGCAGGCAGTCTGTGTGTATGTAGGTGTGAGCACACAGAAACATATCTCATTGTTTGCTTTCTGTCTGCATTAACTGTTGCAGTACACATACATTAGGATGGCATTACCTAAATAGCTTATAAAAATATAGATTTGTGGGTCATGAGCAGATAATAGTCTCTGTGTGTATTAGTTAAAAGATACAGGGTCAATCTAACTACATAACTATTAAGATATAGTTTATAGATGTACTGATGCCTTTTTGGATAGATAAGGATATGGTTTTGGCAGCAAACAGAGCACAATTTGCTACATAAACAGTGATGGTGATTGTGCAGGTTTACTTGTTCTAAAAAGGGCACCACCTGTAGTGAAATTAAAGTGAAATGTAATTTAAAGGACATTTGCTAGATTGGTGAAATTGCTAGTTGCATTTAAGGCAAGGACTATCTCTATAGACATCAAAGAAGGTGCAATACTATATATTTAGTGTCACTAGTATGTATAAAATAAAAGTTAGGTGTAGGGTTTTACTAGAAAAGATGCAGAATAATATAGGATAAACCACAGAATTTGATGCTTAGCAATACTAGTATAATATGGACCCAATGGTATGTATTTTCCGAGCTGTGTGATACTGGGATATTTTTTTTTTTGTATTTCAGTTCATAATTAATGGAAACCTTTTTTTGCAGGTTACCTCCTTGACATGATGCATTTAACTTTATGTTCTCTGCTGATTTTAGGTACGTGTGTCAAAATCCTGTATCAAGGATACCCATATTTAAAACAAACTAAATGTGTGTATATAATATAATATATATATATATATATATATATATATATATATATATATATATATATATATATATATATATATATATATTAAAGGGATTTGTTTTTTTTTGTTTTTTTTTTTTTCTTTTTTTTAATGAATATTCTTGTGCTGAATAAACCAATATTTTTTGTGGGAGTAGATATTAGTTGCATGTCCCGTTAAGTTCAGCTTTTACTTAACTTTTATCATGAAAAAATCATACACATGATAGACACATTTTGAATGCAATGCTAATACATTTACATACAGTTAATTACTGCTCTGTATTATAATTAGGCATATTTTATATTTTCCCCTTATTTTGTAGCTGTCTTTCTTCAGTCGGCAGCAGCTGGTCCTAGCGATGGAGACTGTAAGTAACATAAAAATCTAGGATCATAATATATAAAATGTGCAATATATAGTAATTCTGTAAGCAATTGAATAACAATCACAACACAATACGTCTTGTTACATTGCTGCAAATTAATATTATAAATTTATGTAAGATAGGGGTGTTATTAGGTGCAAACATAAATAAAAATTAATTCAAAATATAACAAGTCTCCCTATATGAGTATGTTGGAGCTTGTAATAGCAGTTTTTATAGTCTATATATTAATATCTAAAGAAGTTACACAAGTTATTTGTTTTAATTATCCAGCAAAGGATATAATCAAAATTAACAAATTAAAAAATGCTTAAGAAATTATGGCATGGAAGGGATTTGCTACAAAAAATTATTTAATTAGAAAAAGACAGATATATTTTAGGGGAAAAATAATGAAGGTATAATAATATGTATTGATCAATTCATCAATTTTATCTTTCAAAATATTGTCTGTGATAACAAGATAATTATAGTTTATAAAGAAATTGACTCTAACAGTAATAGTTTGATATTATATTCTGGTTGAACCTATTTTTTGCCTGAAAAAAGATCAGGAGATTCAATAAAACTTTTTTCTAATATAATTGAAATTGTAAAAGATAACTTGAATTGAGTTACATGTATTAAAATAGTTTGTGTATTCAATTAGATAACATTAATAATACAATCCTTAATATTATAATTTATTTGTAAAGTTCCTTCAAATTACGTAGCCCTTTTAATATACAAATATCTTTTTTGAGATTATACAATTTTTGTAGTCAGTTATTCATAAACAATTATTTTAGTTATTTACAATTATATATATGCAATTTATAATTGTAGTGTCTTTAAATGTAGAAGCACTATTTTGACAATACTCAAATCCAGCGTAGAAACTAAATAATTATTATTATTATAATTATTATACATTTTTATTATAAAAAGAGCTTTATTACACTACACAAACCCAACATTGAACAGAAATGATTATTTTATTTTTTATTATACAAAAAATGTCATTATTTTAACACTACCTAAATCACGCATAGAACAGAAATTATAATTATTATTATACTTTTTAACATACACATTTTTGTTTTTGTTAGTGGATATTATAATTATTACCAGAGGTCAAACTGAACTTGTAAACTGCACTTGTTTATTTAATTTTATTTTTGCAAGATATAAACTTTTTCCCCCAATAAGTTTGCGTTGGCAGCACAGTTTATTTCTTGGGTTTGTGGACTTAGATTTTTTTCAGCTACAGTGTTCTGTAACTTGATCTTGGGGTCTTTTTATAGGTAGGGAAGAATTTGTAAATATAGAAAACAGTGAGATGTTATTTCTTTTCCAAAGTCTTCCTTCCTAACAAAAAATAAAAAAATGCCATCACTGCGTGAGACACATTATGTAAAAATCACAGAGACACAGAAAGAAAAACACAATATGGATTTACACAGGGAGCCAGGAACTTTGCACCAGAAACCCCACCCCCTTTTGCTTGAGAGATGCAGTTAAAATTCTTAATTGATTTAAAGTAAAAAAAAATATTGTAATAAGGACATTACACTAAGTAATGATTTCAAGGCTATGAAAGGACATGAATTAAGGATTTTTTGAAATATTTTTGAACGGGTAAGACAGTTTAATATTAAAACCACAAGAAAACTCACTACGTTTGTGCACAACTAATTCTTAGGATGATCTATGGATGGTAATGAAGACTCCAATAACTATGTTGGGACACGTCTCCACAGGTATAAAAATAATTTACTTTTAAAAAATTAGACTTCTCAGAAAAAAAATAATTACATTTTCAAAATATACTGTTTTAGATGTAGTGAATAAAATTCGCTTTACAAAGTAAAAGATTGTACAATCCATCCAGGTCCTTAATGTTCATTGTTTGAGACAGAAATAACAAAGGATCTGAGTTCTTAAATTCAGCTTCCATTAGTTTTCATACGTGCATATTTCTAACACTGCTGATCCTGAAATGAATACAGAATATTTAACCCATCTTCCCTAAAGTATATAAAGGGCAGGATAGCTCAGAGCTGAGGTAGGATGTTTACCAGCTTTTGTTGGTAACTAAGTGGTTACTCTGTGACTGATTTCATATATACATATATACATACATCTGGTTTTCAGTTATTTATAAAGGGGCCTGGAACACAAATGTGTTCATCTGTTCAAAAATCAAGCAGGAAACATCATTAAACTAATATGATTCTAGGGAGCATTTTAGACTTTCAGGTCTCTGTTAAAGTGTATGTGTTTGCTGTCCAGTTTGGGGTTGGTCTGTTTCCATGAAGGCTTACAGCCAGAAGCTGGAAGGTATTACCGTACATTTTTGTACATTGACTTTCATGGATTTTTTTTATTGTAAAACCTTTATACGTGTGTGTAGAGTGTGTAGTCTCTGCAATCCTCCATGCTACAGAATCATACTGACCAATATCTGGGACTATAATTTCCACTAATCTCTGCTCCCAAATCATTACCGAGCATGTCTTCATTTGTTGTTTTTTTTCTTAGCTATTCGACTGAGCATGATCGTATTAAATCAAAAAGATTTAAAATGCATTATCTCAGCAATCTCTGCTTGTTTATTCACCTAAAAAAGCATACAATAACTAGACAATACAATTGGCATGCCTAATTTCATAAACATTGGTGCAGAGGTTTTTGCTGTAGTTTTGACTAATTGTTTTCAATGTTAAGTGATAGAGAAAAGCATCTTTATTTTCAGCTAATAATAATAATAAATATCTTCAAAAATAATTTATCAATTTACTTAAAACTTTCTGCATTCCCAGTCACTGAGGGTGCCCACAAAACTGCCAATTTCAAAGAAAGCCATTCCAGTAAAAGAGCTGCCATTTGAATAATTAGAACAACTGAAATTAGCACATGCTATAACCAGAAAACCTGGTTAAACACACATATTGTATATATCTATAAAAAGCCGTTGTATTGCAGAATTTTCAAGAGGTTTAAAGGGGATTTTACAGTCCTTCACATAAGTAATATATAAACAAAGCAAAAGTAAAACCTGACAGCTATTTAATATTATTTTCAGTAAATCACAGTATATTTAAAGGGACACTGTACCCAAAAAAGTAATTTCTTGATTCAGATTGAGCATGATATTTTAAGCAAATTTCAAATTTACTCCTATTATCAAATTTTCTTCATTCTCTTGGTATCTTTATTTGAAATACAAGAATGTAAGTTTAGATGCCGGCCCATTTTTGGTGAACAACCTGTCCTTGCTGATTGGTGGATTCATTCATCCACCAATAAAAAAGTGCTGTCCAGAGTACTGAAACCAAAAAAAAGCTTAGATGCCTTCTTTTTCAAATAATGATAGCAAGAGAACGAAGAAAAATTGATAATAGGAGTAAATTAGAAAGTTGCTTAAAATTGCATGCTCTTTCTGAATTACAAATGAACAAATTTGAGTTCAGTGTCCCTTTAATATTATTTTTAACCTTCACTTTAATTCAATCATAAATGAGTATTCTGATGATTGTGCTTAAATGCAAGGTTAATAATAATTTTCCTTTTAGAAATATTTGTAACTTTTACTAAACAAAAATAAATAAATATTGTTTTGGCACGTGCTGATCATGTACAAAACTAACTGAAAATATTATAACATGAGGACAACCAAGAAACAATGCTTAAAGGGACACTGAACCCAAATTTTTTTCTTTCGTGATTCAGATAAAGCATGCAATTTTTTTTTTAAATCCTTTTATTTGTTAACCAACAATTGGCATAATTAAGCATTGATACATAATCAACCAAAAAAAGAAAAAAAACCATGATCAATATCTTCAGGTGTTCATGCATAATTACAAAACATATCATGATACATAACAAAAATCAATATAGGGTGTGCAGAACATCTTGACCCAAAACATTGAGATCCAACTTTTAATATATGCCTATTGTTGGAGTTTTCCTTATCTTCGCGGGAACAAAAACAAAATGACAACCACAGAAAAAATAAAAACAAAAACACAAACAAAAAACAAAAAAACAAAAAAAAGAGGGGGAGGAAGAGGGAAAAAGAAAAAATAGGGAAGAGGAAAGGAGGAAGGGAGGGGAAGGGGAAGGGGGGCCAGGGAAAGGGGAGGAAGGCAAGAGAGTGAAAGAGAAGTAGGGAAGGGAGAAGAGGGGCAAGGCCCTCTCCCACCTCCCCCCCACAAGGAACCAGGAATTGAAGGAGAGGGAGGAAGGGAAAGAGGGGGCCATCCCAAGGGAGTTCCAAGAGACAACTCAGTCCCTCTACTTTACTTGGTCATTACCAGACACCCAGCAACACCAGTTCCGAGTTCCTGAAAGGGAATATTAGGTCATTCATTTCTGTGACAGGTAGTGACTTGATGAAGATTGACCATTTACCAAAGAATTGTTTAATGTCTGATTCATTATCTAGGTTAGTGTCTCTTTGTTCTAGCAAACATTGTTTTTTCAGACAATTTTTTTATCTCTGGGATCGATGGAATTGCTCTTAATTTCCATTTTTTGAGAATAAGGTATCTAGTTGCCAGTATGGAGATGAATATCAGTTTATGACATGAGTTGTGGTTCTTAGGGCCAAAAACAATCGATAGTTGTTAAAGACTCACATGGGGGATTTTAAGAGTCTTATTAAGCCAACTCTAATTTCCACCAAAGGTGCCTTATTCTGGGACAGCTCCAGATCATGTGGATTAAGTCGACTGCAGGAAGTAAACATTTTGGGCACGTATTGAAGCTGAGATTATGATTTTTATGGCCCTTTTGGTGAGTGAAATATGAGTTATGGAGGAGTTTGACATGTGTCTCTCGCCAAGTAGCTGAGAGGGTGACCTGGGCCACTTTACGGATTGAAGACTGAATGGTTTTTACGTCAATACTAGCATGTGGAAGCAACTGATTCCATATCCTGGTGATTTTCTCAAGCTCTGTTTCACCCTTACCTGATTTAATTAGCTGATAACAGAGGGAAATAGAACTAATACCATTTTTAAACAAGGTAACCCAGCTTCCCAATTTACCCAGAGTCCAGTTCCAGCCAGTCTCCTTCATTAACTCGATTAGTAAATGTCTGCTTTGCAAAAAAACAAAAAATCCTTTATTGTTAATTTGAAACTCTGTTTTCAGATTATCAAAAGATTTAACACAATTCCTCTCTGTATCCCATAGTTGTATTAGCCTATTCAGACCTAGATTGTGCCACTTCTTGAATATTACAGAGTTTACTCCTGCCGGAAATTTCGGGTTTCCCTGTAATGGAAGATATTAAGAGACTTTACAGTTTAAAGACAGTATATTACCCACCTTCCACCAGGCCTTCAGAGGGTTAGAAAAAGATTTAAGCATTTTAATTTTACCTGGTAATTCTTTAGGTGGGCAGTGAATTAAGGCTAATGGTAGATAGGGATAACAGATATTCTCTTCTAGAGTATTATTCGTAACATAGTTACTATGGGAGATCCAGTCGACCACCACTCGAGTCAAAAAGGCATAGTTGTATGATCGAATATCTGGGAGTGCAAGGCCACCGCTATCTTTTGAAAGAGAGAGTTTGTTTAAAGATATTCTCTGTCTTTTTTCCTGCCAGAGGAATTTACTAAGTGCACTGTTGAAACAGCGCACATCTCTTTCTAGGAGGATTAATGGAATATTCTGTAGTACGTAAAGAAGCTTGGGGAGCAGGATCATTTTGAATAGGGCAACCCGTCCAGAGATAGATAGTGGCAAAGATTGCCAGATTTTAAGTTTCTCCCTAATATTTGTTAATACTGGGGGGAAATTAAGATCGTACAGTTCCCCCGGCAAGGAGGGGATTAGAATTCCTAGGTATTTACGGAAGTTTCTAGATACAGTGAAGGGAATATCAGAAGGAGAGTTATTGTTTTGTCTGAGCCATAGCAGCTCTGATTTTGCTTCATTTATCTTGTAGCCTGAGAAAGAGCCAAATCGAGTAGTAATGTCTAGTAATTTGGGTATACTAGTTTTGGTAACTGAAAGATATAACAGTAAATCGTCAGCATAAAGGGCGATTTTTGTGACCTGTTTGCCCAGTTTGATTCCTGGTAATTGTTGACCATGATTGCCAACGGTTCAATTGAGACGGCGAAGAGCAGGGGGGACAGGGGACACCCCTGGCGCGTGCCCCTTCCAAGGATTATCCGTGAGGATGATACATAATTAACAATCAGAGTTGTATAAGGTTCCTTATACAAATTCATAATAAAATTGAGAAACTTAACTCTAAAGCCAAACTTGGCCAAGGAAGTAAAGAGATGGTCAAAATGTATTGAGTCAAATGCTTTCTCTGCATCAATCGAAACAATAGCCAGATCGGGTGCTACCCCGTCCCCCCCCCCCCCCCGCCCTCCGGCGCCTCCAAATTCCTGAAATACTCTGCAATGGTCAAAGCCTCCCTGATTTTTGCTGAGGAGTTACGGCCTTGAAGAAATCCAGCCTGGTCTGGATGTATGATAGTGGCCAGTGGTGCCTGAAGGCGCCCTGCAATAATAGAACACATGATCTTATAATCTCCATTTAGGAGAGCTATGGGCCTATATGATTCCTTTAGGGAGGGATCTTTCCCGCCCTTCAGGATTAAAATGGTGTTAGAGGCAGAGAAAGAGGTAGCTACGGGGTCACCGCTGACATACATTTTATTAAATAAATTCTTAAGATAAGGAGTAATCTCAGTATTCATGATTTTATAGAACTCGTTTGGAAGGCCATCTGGTCCAGGAGTCTTATTGGTGGTGAGATCCGTGATAGTTCTTGTGATCTCTATTTCAGTAATTGGGGCATTAAGAATATCAACCGCCTCAGTTGAAATTTTAGGACATGTAATATTACTCCAGAAATGAGACGCTTGCGGGAGATCTGAAGTCCTACGTGTGTATAGATCCTGATAATAACTAGTGAATGCCTTTACTTTTAAGCAACTTTTTAATTTGCTCCTATTATCAATTTTTCTTCATTCTCTTGCTATCTTTATTTGAAAAAGAAGGCATCTAGTTTAGAACTCTGAACAGCACTTTTCTATTGGTGGATTAATTTATCCACCAAACAGCAAGAACAACCCAGGTTGTTCACCAAAAATGGGCCGGCATCTAAACTTATATTCTTGCATTTCAAATAAAGATACCAAGAGAATGAAGAAAATTTGATAATAGGAGTAAATTAGAAAGTTGCTTAAAATTTCATGCTCTATCTGAATCACGAAAGAAAAAATTTGGGTTCAGTGTCCCTTTAAAACAGGGCAAGGTAAAAACTGAGGTCAAAACTATTAAATTTGGAAAGTCCAAAATAAGTTGCTAGAGTTTTCTAATGGATTAAATTACTTCTATTGAAATGTTACTATACAAAATATATTTGCCACAAATGTTTTGCTTGTTAAATGGTTATTCAAACAGATTAGGGCTAGATTTCAAGTGGAGTATTAAATTATCGCGCTCCCACAAACTGCAAATTTGCCCTTTTACAGAGCGTAATAATTAACCAGCCATTACAAGTTGCTGGTATCAATTAGCGCTCCAAATATTAACCAGAGATCAGATCTTCTTTTCTAAAAGTGCCCCAAATGCCATCAAAATAGAGGGCATTTTATTTTTTTATTTTTTTAAAAATGTACCTTTTTAAAATAAAAAAATAACTGCACTAGGCAGTTTTAGGGCTTTAAAGTTGGTGGGAGAGGGGTATTAGAAAAAAAAATTGCAGTGAAAAGTGCCTTGACATTGCGGTCTCTAGTATCTGTGTGTTCTCATAGACCGCAATGTAAATATATATGTATATGATTAAATACAAATATATTTATGTGTTAATATGTGTAGTCATATACATATATATTTAAAAATGCTGCTTATCGCTGTGCTACTTACCCCCTTTTGCTGCGTGAGGTTCTAATGCCATCTCTGATTGCATTAGAATAAGGCTCCCATAGGAGCCTATGGAAGCGCACTCTCATGAGCGCAATACATCCTAGCGATTTACTTGTAATACCAGCGCACATTATCGTGCACTGCTATTACAAAGTGAAGCGCTAATATCATTTGCACGCAATCGATATTTAGCGCTCCACTTGTAATCTAGCCCTTCATGTTTAAAAATAAATGCAAGGTTTGCGAGGTTCTGATGGATTGTCCAGTGCACATGTATATATGTAACACCTGAAATCTCCTTGAATAATCTGTCAGGCATTTTGTTATAACACTATTTTCTCTCATTGTCTTGTAATATACACCCATGATATTTATTGGTATATATGTATGTTTGATCCACTTTACATTGATAGCAATTTCCCAGAAGTCTTTGGATGCATTTTTTCCCTTTCCCTGTATTTGACTTTGTCTCTTTGTCTGAAATGCAAATAGAAACAGAACATGCAAAATACAGTAGCTAAAGTCTAGTTGTTTATTAAACTGTGTCTATGCTCTTAAAGGGACATGAAACCCAACAGTTTTCTTTTATAATTAAGATAGAGAATACAATTGTAAACAACTTTCCATTTGACATCATTCTCTTTGTATTCTTTGAGGAAGAAGAAGCAATGCATTACTGGGTGATAGCTGAGCACATCAGGTGAGCCAATGAGAAGAGGTGTATATGTGCTGCCACAATTCATTAGCTAGCACCCAGTAGTGCATTTGTGATCCTGAGGCTTGCTAGTTATGCTTTTCAACAAAGGATAACAAAGGAACAAAGAACATGTGATAATTTAAGTAATTTGGGCAGTTATTTAAAATTGCATGTTCTATCTGAATTCTGAAAGTTATTGCTGTGTATTTTTTTTTTTATTCTTTATTCATTAAATATAACATTACATGAAAAGTGTTAAATACAATATTTCAAAGACTTGGTACTGGAAGCATGAAAAGGCACATGCAATCCAGTAATAGCACAAATATTTTTAGACAATTAGCCAGTGTTAGGACAATACTGGAATTTTTAGTTAATTTGTAGAGTGTGTGGAGATCTCTAGACCTTTAAGACCGAAGTTTGTATGGAGTATAAACTCCGTAGGTAATGAGAAGTTTGATTGAATGGTTAGGTAGGGCCTCATTGAGCTTGCTGAGGTTAAATATAAGGAATTTGGTGGAGAGAATATAATCTACTTAATTTATATCTTTGATCCCCTATGAACCGTTGGGTGGTGTTTATGGTGTAATGTCATATCATGATAGACATCTAACCTATTAGTAGACATATAAAAATATCTCTCAAGAGAAAGATTTATTGTTATTTGTTGTAGCCAATGTTGTATATTAGGGATTTTATCCTGCTTCCAGAGTCTTGGTATGAGAGCTTTGTACTATTTAAGATAATATGGAATAGTTTAGCATGTAATTTTGATTGGGGTTTGGGAAATACATTAAACAAGAATATTAGTGAATCAAGTGGCCAATTGCAGTGAAATAGGTAATTTATGTGAGTCCTCACCCTCTCCCAATAATTTTTCATCTTTGGGCAATTCCACCATATATGGTAAAGTGTTCCTGTTTGTCCGCATTTCCTCCAGCATTTATCTGATGCCTGGGAAAAAATAAGTGTTTTAACCTCTGTGGTGTTAAATACTACCTCAAAAGAAGTTTATACTTTATTTCCAACATAGCCGCTGAATGCAATGAATATGATATAGAGGTAAAAAAAGAGCTACAGTTGGCTTGTGATGGCTGATAAGGTAGGCTTGCCTGCCATAATCGAGTGTATGATGGTTGGTTCTGGTGCTGTGATGATAGCAATATTTTTTTAGGTCTGTTACCCGAACTACATAACATTTCAAATGGTGTCCGTGAGCAGAATAGAAGGGCTTTTTTTGTGATGATGGTATATGAAATGTGCTAATTGATGGTAATGTATCCATCGGTTAAAAAAATCCTCCTCCTAAAGCTTGTATTTGCTCCAATGGCATTATTTTAGAGGATTCAATTGTTAGGTGTATATAGGTAGTAGCTTGTTAATATCAGTGGTGTCAGTATTTGCACGCTTCATTCATATTGGTAATTTCTGGATTGTGAAAAATAGGGGTTAGAGGTGAAGGGATGTTTGTTAGGTTTACATATTTGTTTATTACCTTGTCCCATGTGTCGAGGCTTTCTTTAATAATTGGGAATGATTTAAGTGCTTGTGGTCTAAGGTGTGGAGGCATCCAACAAAGGCTTCCTAGCTGTGGGAATTTAATTGGATCTTGTTCGATCAAATCCATTCTCTGGTAGAAGGGTTTCCATGGTGACACCAATTCATAATCTTAATCAGGATATAATCTATAGGCTTGGAGATCAGGGACCCCCAGTCCGCCCTGCTGTTTGGGAAGGTATAATGTGGTTTTTGCTACTCTTGGTGGTCTACGTCTCCAAATGTATGAATTTAGGGTATTTTGAAGTTGTGGGATATAGGTTTTGGGTAATGTAATAGGTACAGTTTGAAATACATAAAGTATTTTTGGAAGTAGGGTCATTTTGACAGCATTAATTCTGCCTAACACGAGATCGGTTTAAGAAGCCATTCATTAGCTAAGTGAGAAAATTCTTGATGAAATTGTTCATAGTTAAGTTTAAATAGTTGGGAGGGGTCAGGTGTTACGTAAATACATAGGTATTTTAGAGTCTAGCTATTATGAAAGGGGTAGTTAGTGATATAGGTAGTCTATCTTGCGGGTTCAATTGTAGGGGGAGTAAGTTTTGTTGGGATTGGAAAAAAGGTGTAATCCCTCTTGGTTGGGTTGAGTTGCCACCATGTGTCATGTAAAGTAAGTAAATGGTGTGTGTGACGTGAGTCATTAAGAACTGAGGGCCTGTTATGGAACATTCTTTGGGCTGGAGGTACATGGGCTTAAGGATACCCAGAGACTGCATGGAAATGTGGAATTTTATATGCTGGACACCGCATGTACTTTCATAACTCTGTCTTATGTCCATGTCACCCTGTATCCATAAATACAGGATGGGTACAGGGTGTGAGTGCCCCTTGTGGGAGCATTTGTGACTCTATAAACCAAGTGGGCATAAAGGAGCTGTTCTTATATTCTGTAATAAGATGTATTTTATTTATGTTTCTAATCTGATTGTGTCTCAGGAGTTTGTCTGGGTAAACTGATTGTGTTCCTGTGTGATTATGTTAACTAGACTGCCCAACATCAGATTGTCTGAGTAAACTTTCTTCCTCAGTTAATTAACTTTATATATTAATCTGTTTTACATGTGAATAGACAATTGTTAGAGGTTTGATGTATTGTTCATATGTTTGCTTTACTGTTTAACCAATTCCCTATGTAACCTGAAGCTCTGTAAATCTGGAATGCCAGGGTGTATAAATCTGTGTGCTGCTTTCAAATAAAGTGTTCATTTTTGTGTTCAGACAACTGAGTGTTGCCTCAGATGTGTTCTCCTCCATAACTTTTGACTGCGGTCAAAGGGGGATACCAGGAGCTATTGCTCTGGATAAAAGGATGTCCAGGACAAGGGAAGTGTTCTGACCGAGGTACTCATTTGGGGTACCAGGCGGTCCGTCACATCTGGTGGCAAGCGCTGGGATTGATTTCTTGTCCTGCTGACAGAGGAGGAGCGGCACTGTCACCTGCAGCTATGGAAACGGAGCTCCTATGGCAAATGCAGCAAGTGCTGACCCACCTTGATGAACCTGTTTCTGCATAGGACAAGCTGGGTTGCAGGGATGTGCTGCCTAGCTAACAGTCCCTAAGCAGCACTGCAAAAATGCACCAATGGCAGCCAGTGAAGGATCGCAGCCAGATGATTATAGATGATGCAGAGGAAAAATTCCACAGCAGAGTGCGGAGAAGGTTGTCAATCTACGGAGCCAACCCACCCAAAGCAGTAGTGCGGGTAACGAACGCTGAGGTGGTGAAGCAGATCACCAGGTATCAGAATATTTGGACAGCTGAGATGCTGGGATCAGATACCTCTAAATGGGAAGTTCCGATATGGACTTTGCACGACAAGTCAAAGTCGCCCCTTGCTGTTTTAGGAGGGCCAGTTCCAGAAGAGATGTGCCTGGAATGGAGAGCCCTGATTCGGCTAGAGATGTGGGAAGATGCACTGGAGAATTGGTGTGGCTGCAGAGGCAAAGTCCTGCCCTCCCCAGAACAGCGCTTTGGGGACCAGGTGAACTTGCGGCTCTGCTTACTGAGAGGACAACCCACAGGTGAGGGGATAGCTGAACTGAAGTGTCTGGTGCAAAGAGAGGTCGTACTCGAGGATCAGTACAAAGCGTTATATTGATTTGCAGACAGGTGGCAGTCAAGGGCAGAAACGCACTATTCCCCGGAAGGTGATGACTTTGATGGCCCCAGCTTATTATGGGAAGCATTTGAGGAGAAAGTTGACTTTGGTAGTCCCGAGGGATATCGATTCTGGGACATTCAAAGCAAGAGGCAGGAGCTGTTACAGCCATCAGAAGCACTTGCCTTCAAGCCTGACCTGACATGGCTTATCTATAAGGAATGGTACCTTGAGGTGGATTACCTAGAACTGCTGGAAAGTGGTCCTTTACTTACTTCAGAGGCATCGGATCTAGTGGACTTCATATCCACAGATGTTGGTCCGGGAGGTGTGGATGAGACAGTGGTCTACACACGTGGAGTGCAGGGATATGGGGAAGTTGGCCCAGACCCCCAAGCCCCTAGCATGGAGACCCTAGTCACCCTGTTATCTCCCCAGCTGGACCCAGAGATTGTGGATTTAATTGACTTTACCTCTGAGGTGTCAGATGCGGATTACCCAACAGAAGAGCAGGCAACAGGGCAGAGTGTTGTTGACCTCTGCCCACCCCTAACTGGCACCCCAGAAAACAGGAATGACAGCCTCACGCTGGCAGAGGGACTGGAGGAGCATGCAGCAATCCCAGTGGAGGAGCTGGCATTGGGACCAAGAGATGTCAGTCTCTCTCTGCAAGCAATGACAGATTCCTATCCAGTACAAGTGGATGGGACTACAGTCTCCACCTATATTCTCCAGGGATACTGGGCATATGGCCCAGATCCACAACAGCATGTTGGAGTGAGCTCAGCCACCCTGTCTTCTCTCCAGCGACTGAAAGGACTCCAGGGAGAAGGAACAGTCAGCACTTCTCCCCAGCAGTGGGTATGTTCTATGAGAGAGGCAGAGGTCGGCTGGGTGAGTGATGCTCTGTTTGGGACCATTTGTTTTGGGTACTGTGTGGATACGTGCTTTGGGGGAATGGATCTACGGACTAACTTCGAAGTCAACCCGTCTGGGGTCTCCTCCTGTGTTAGTCTCCTTCCGAAGGGGGAGATATGTGATGTGAGTCACCAAGATCTGAGGGCCTGTTATGGAACATTCTTTGGGCTGGAGGTACATGGGCTTAAGGATACCCAGAGACTGCATGGAAATGTGGAATTTTATATGCTGAACACCCCATGTACTTTCATAACTCTGTCTTATGTCCATGTCACCCTGTACCCATAAATACAGGATGGGTACAGGGTGTGAGTGCCCCTTGTGGGAGCAATTGTGACTCTATAAACCAAGTGGGCATAATGGACTTAATAGTTAATAAGAGCTGTTCTTATATTCTGTAATAAGATGTATTTTATTTACGTTTCTAATCTGATTGTGTCTCAGGAGTCTGTCTGGGTAAACTGATTGTGTTCCTGTGTGATTATGTTAACTATACTGCCCAACATCAGATTGTCTGAGTAAACTTTCTTCCCCAGTTAATTAACTTGATATGTTAATCTGTTTTACCTGTGAATAGACCATTTTTAGAGGTTTGATGTATTGTTCATATGTTTTCTTTACCGTTTAACCAATTCCCTATGTAACCTGAAGCTCTGTAAATCTGGAATGCCAGGGTGTATAAATCTGTGTGCTGCTTTCAAATAAAGTGTTCATTTTTGTGTTCAGACAACTGAGTGTTGCCTCAGATCTGTTCTCCTCCATAACTTTAGACTGCGGTCAAAGAGGGGTACCAGAAGCTATTGCTCTGGATAAAAGGATGTCCAGGACAAGGGAATTGTTTTGATGGAGGTACTCATTTGTTGTACCAGACGGTCCGTCACAGTGTGGTTTATAGTTTGCCATTTTTCTCTTTGCAGCTTAGAATTATCTTGAGATGATGTTGTGTGGTCTGGTGAGGAAGGCTTGGTTGATGGAGGATCAATTTGCAGGATTTTGCAAAAGTCTTCAGCTTCCATGGGATCTTTACATGTCGTCCTCTGGCTGTCTCAAACTACTATTACAGAGCATGGGAATCCCCATATGTAGGCTATGTATTTTGATCGAGGATGTGAGGTCAAAAAATGTAATTATTTTCTTCTCATTAGTGTGTGAGGTGCTAAGTCAGGGAAGATTTGTATGGATCTGTCTTGAAATATGATGGTTTTGTGCTTCCTTATATACTGGAGGACTTCTTCCTTTTGTTTATAATCTTTGAAACTGAGACCTCAGATTCCTGTGTTCTCTATCTAGTGAGATTGGTGGGTGGATTCTGACCCTTTAAGATATGAGAAGAGTTCAAATAGGTAAGATTGTAGGGAAGCAGTAAGAATAGATTCTGGTATTCCTTGTATTCTGAGATTACATCTGTGTTCCCTGTTTTCAAAGTCTTCAGGTTTGTCATGTAATTGAATTATAGCAGATTATTGGCCACGTAACATTTGTTGCAAAGTGAATATTTCATTCTGATTAGTTTCTACTTCTACTTCAATTAATTCTACCTTGTTTCCAAGTTCTTTTATGCATAGACACACTTTTGTTAATAAAAATGAGAGATCCTGCTTAGAGGGTATTGACTCCAAAAGAGTTTTTGAGATTTGGATTGAATCTTCTCCATCTTCTTCCTTCGGCATCTCCAATCCTTCGGCATCTGTGACACAGCTCTCTCGTGGTTCTCTTCCTATCTGACTAACCGTACATTCAGTGTAGCCTTCTCCGGAGCATCCTCTGCCCCGTTACCACTTTCTGTTGGGGTACCTCAAGGCTCTGTCCTTGGTCCCCTTCTCTTTTCAATCTACACGTCGTCACTAAGTTCCTTAATAAAGTCCCATGGGTTTCAATACCATTTGTATGCCGATGACACCCAAATCTACCTCTCTGCACCAGACCTACCTCCTTCCTTACTAACCCGTGTCACTAACTGTCTTTCTCACATCTCATTTTGGATGTCCTCTCACTACCTTAAGCTAAATCTCTCCAAAACTGAACTCCACCCCCAAAATTTCTATAACTGTTGATAATTCCATCATTACCCCTACCCTGCACGCCCGATGTCTTGGGGTCACACTTGACTCAGATCTTTCCTTCACTCCTCACATTCAGTCCTTAGCTAAAGCCTGCCGCTTTAGACATTTCCTTACACAAGATACAACCAAGATATTAATCCACTCTCTCATCCTTTCCCGCTTCGACTACTGCAATTCCGTCCTCTCTGGTCTACCTAGCTGCCGCATAGCTCCTTTACAATCCATTATGAATGCCTCTGCCAGGCTCATCTTCCTTACTCGTCGCTCTTCATCTGCTGCACCTCTCTGCCAATCCCTTCACTGGCTTCCTCTTGCCTCTAGGATTAAACACAAAATCCTCACCCTGACATATAAAGCTCTCAACTGCACTGCTCCCCCCTACATCTCAGAACTTGTCTCTAGATACTCTCCCTCCCGTCCCCTTCGATCAGCTCAGGATCTCCTCCTCTCCTCCTCTCTTGTTACTTCCTCACATTCCCGTTTACAGGACTTCTCCAGACTGGCCCCCATCTTGTGGAATTCCCTGCCTCGCTCCATAAGACTCTCCCCTAGTTTTAACAGCTTCAAGCACTCCCTAAAAACTCTATTATTCAGGGATGCATACAACCAACACTAACCTTTCCTAACGCCATTGCTTTCCCCTTGAACCCCTTAGATTGTAAGCCTATGGGCCCAGCTGTTTACAGATTGCTTCATAAGAGCCGACTACAACAGTGAAACTCTCGTCAGGGCCCTCTATCCACTTGACCCCTACAAAAGCTATCCTGTACACCGACTATGTTTACAGCACTGCGGAATCTGTTGGCGCTCTACAAATACCTGATAATAATAATAATAATAATCTTCTCCTTCCAAATCTGAGGTTGGTGAGGTAGGCCTTGTAGGCGAGGAGGGTGCTGTTATGACACTAGGGGTTTTAGGTTTAGAAAGTTTGAAGAATGAGTCTCTTATTGGAGTGGCGCTTGGTAGCGATTTCAGCAGTTTATCTGCTTTGATTAACTTCTTGGGAGACATAATGTGAAAGTTATTAATTAAAATGCTCTACTTCCTGTCTAAATAACTCATTCTGGAGTATGTGTGGAATAGAAATGCTCCGTGCAAAGCTAACTATTTGACTGCCCCTTCTCTGTATGTTAGATGTTGATTAACTGCGCAATCGTTAGTAGTTATAAAAATTATGCTTGGGATATTATCCTGAATAGTCTCAGATACTTCAAAATTTCAAAGCAGTAGCGTGGGTTGTTTTGTTATCTCAGGAGGACATCTCCTTGCTATCAGGACTAATGTGTTTCACATTATGATTATATTCTTGCTTGTAATGTTATATAGAAGTTGTAGATAGAGATGTACAACTTTCTCTTACTAGCTGTTAATGCTAATACCGACTGTATGAGAGAAGTCTCTAAGATGGTGCCTTTGCAGTTGTCTGATGTCACTTGTTAGAAGCCAACGTGGTATGCTAAGATCGCAATCGAGGTATACAGAGTCTTAATATCTCATTGTGTTGTGATGACTCCCATTAACTGTGCCTTGGCATAGTTTTATATATTTACTTCTGTACCTAACCAGGCCTCCCTCTAGGTGTCGAGTGTGGCAAGATGATCTTATGGCGCCATGTCGCTGTTAAGGTCTTACCGGGTCAGAGACTGTGAAGGCATGTTATTTATTGTGGGGTTGTAGCTTGCGGTAGCACGGAGATTCGTGATGTTAAGGCAGGGCCGTGTTTGATCACATCCCATGAGGGTGTCCGTGCCACGATCAGCGCTGCGTGGTTATTTGCGGGCTAATGTATGGTCTGTCACCGGCTTACAGCTTGCGATCTTGCAGGTCACAATTCTATCGTTCACATACTCAGGCTACATAACCTGTCTGGCTCAGTTGTTGGATACTTGGGAGGTCTACATTTTAGGTGCTTTTTAAAGATCAGGCTCACTCGGTGTGCGGCCATAACTCTCGGTGGCCGGCTCCGCCCCCCTGCTGTGTAGGTTTTGTTCATGTTTATTTTAAATTCTGTCTGAAGACAATTTTCTTCTGCATATAGTTTCTTTTTAGACACAGTTTACATGAGGGAGGAAGCCATGAAAGTTAGCGTTTGTTTGCTACAAAATTCTGCTGTGGAGAAAAAGCACTATTTTCATTGCTAATTCTCAAGGACAACAATGTAGAAGTTAAGGGAGTGGAGCATATGCACAAGCAGCATTATCACTCTACTTAAAGGGATACTAAACCCAATTTTTTTCATTTATGATTCCGATGTCAGTGTACAGTGTCTCTTGCACTCTCCTGCCATTGTCTCTTTGCACTCTCCTGTCATTGTCCAGTGTATGTAGCTGGGAGTCTTTTTAACCTGTTTCTTAATAAAGGTCATATTTTTTTAAGGAAACCTCACTGCAGTGCCTGCTTTTCTCTTGTACCCTGGACTTTATACTGCTCTCCCCTTGTTGTTCTCAGACTTAATGCTTAGGTCCCTGTTATTCTCATCATTTAGTTTCCTCATATATTATGCCTATCAAGCAATAATTATGTCTGCTACTGTACTGATTTATTTATTTATTTTGTGCACTAAATGTTATGGTACTTTTTTAGTACTGCCCTCACCAATGTGGATCCTCAGTGCACTTTTTAAAATGTATTTTCTGTAAAGCTATTTCTCCACCAGCATAGTTAAGTAACTCATGTATGGATCTCTTTATGGATTATATTCAGTCTCATGCTGTGTTTGCCTTTAAATAAAGCTATCCTTACTCTGTTTGTACAGTACAAGGGAGTTCTTCAGATTTTGCTCCTGGTTTTAAAGATGTTATGCGTTTTACTGAGTCTGGGGTGTTGGCGGCCATGCCTCCTTCAAGTAAGCGCAAATGAGTTTTTAATAATCCATTTTGATCTGATATTTCCTGCTCTTCTGAATCTCTCACAGTCAGAAGTGTTAGTTGCTTGCAGACTCAGAATTTAATTCCTCAGTCTTGTCTTTTGAGGATAAAGTACTTTCTGATGTGCAGAACTCAGTTTCGGATCAAGAGGTTGAATCCTCTTCCTTTACATTTAAGAATGAATACCTTAGAACTGTTTTAAAAGAAGGGTTGAGAAACTTAGGGGTACAGGAATCACAGCCCGAGTAAAAGCCATTAAGCAGTTTTTAAACCATCTGTTAAAACCACAGAGATGGTTCTGGTTCCTGAGACAATAAATAAAATCATATCTAAGGAAGTATAAAGTCCTGGTCCGACTTTCAATACAAGTTCTGTGTGAAAAATGATTTCCTGAGAAAGACAAAATATAGGATTTCCGGTTAGGGGGTGGAGACTATTGGCCGCATGTTGCAAGTCGGCGTGCTGGCTGACCATTACCACTCAATCCCCCCGCTCTCTGCTCCATAACCCTAGAGACCCTGAGGGTTTTTTTGTGGGGCCACGGCAAGCCTGCCGTGTCAGAGGAAGGAAAGCCAAAGAGGCCCGTGTGGCCAGCGGCGTGGCCGCATTCCAGATTTTAAACTATTGAAAGCCTCCATCTACAAGGTATATACCTTCCCAGTAACAGGAAAATCCCTGTGGTATACTTAAGCTCTGGAGCTCCCTCAAGCGCCTTATTACTGCAATCCCGTGGGTTCCTGGGTCTCCTGTTAGCGGGTCAAGTGTCACAGCCTGGTCTGGAGACGCATCCCCGTGAGAGCCGCCCGGGTGCGGCGGAAGGATCTGCAACTGACATCCCAGGTGAAAGTTCCGGAAAAGCTGTGAATACCTGTGTGGTGGAGTCGGGCTCCAGCGTCCGATTTGGGCCTATGAGGTGGTCAGGTTGAAACGGTAGATGCAGCGGAGGCCCCCTTCGGTTGGAAACGTTAGGGGCTAGAAGTCTGACTCTTCTTGCTGACGCCATTACAAGCATACACTTTGGGAATTGCAAGTATACCTGATAACTTTCACAGTGTTTTTTTGTTCCCTCTATTGCAAAGAAATCTATTAACCCTTTATGCTAAAATTGGCTAAGAGTGCTAAAAATCACCCATAAGAAGAACTGGGTAGAATTTATCCACAGGAATGGATTGACTAAGAGTTAATCAGTGTGGCATCGGTTGTTGAAAGATTCCTGCAGGGTGGAATACATTTTTTCTACAGGGCAATTGGTGTATAGTGAAGTTATCTGAATGACTCTGTTTTGTGGTTTGCCCTGAAGATAACTATGTTTGATATATAATTCATTGCCCTAATGTTATGGACTTTTGTCATATATGTAAATTGAGTAAATGGGTTAAAAATGTATCACCACCTTAACAGCAAAGTGTAAATTTAATCAAACTTAGATAAAGTGTGAGTAGAATCTATTAGAAGCTATAAGGGCCTTTTTCAGTTTGATCTAGTCGAAGTATAAACCTGTGAAATTATATATTTGGAGACGTATACCTGGTATAATATTTAAGTTAAGATTAGTGATACAATTGTTGCCGCTTGGCTATCCCTGCTGGGTGTTTTTTGTTTGTTGTTTTTTTTGTACAGATACTGTTATTTGGTTTTTTTCTCTCCTGAATAGGGTATAGGCCGTTTTTTTTTAGGAAACCAAAATAGTTTTTTCTCTTACACATTCAAAAACTTTTGCACCCAATAAATCAATCTAATTTCACTTGATAGGAATTTTTTCCTATTCACATACATTAACACTTAAAGTGTTTTTTCTTTCCTAAATAGGGTATAAACTGGTGTTTATCAGTTAATTAAAATAGTTCTCTATTCACATACCTAAGTGTTCTAGCATACACTAAATTCACATAATTTCACAAGTCAAGGGAATTTTTTTTTTATTTATTATTTTTCTTCCTCACATACGGCTAGATTTAGAGTTTTGTCGGTAACGACCCGCGTAGCTAACGCTGGCTTTTTTCTGGCCGCACCTTTAAAATAACTCTGGTATTGAGAGTCCACAGAATGGCTGCGTTAGGCTCCAAAAAGGGAGCGTAGAGGCATATTTAACGCAACTGCAACTCTCGATACCAGAGTTGCTTACGGACGCGGCCAGCCTCAAAAACGTGCTCGTGCACGATTCCCCCATAGGAAACAATGGGGCTGTTTGAGCTGAAAAAAAATCTAACACCTGCAAAAAAGCCGCGTTCAGCTCCTAACGCAGCCCCATTGTTTCCTATGGGGAAACACTTCCTACGTCTTCACCTAACACCCTAACATGTACCCCGAGTCTAAACACCACTAACCTTACACTTATTAACCCCTAATCTGCCGCCCCCGCTATCGCTGACCCCTGCATATTATTATTAACCCCTAATCCGCCTCACTAACCCTATAATAAATAGTATTAAACCCTAATCTGCCCTCCCTAACATCGCCGACACCTAACTTCAAACATTAACCCCTAATCTGCCGACTGGAGCTCACCGCTATTCTAATAAATGTATTAACCCCTAATGCTAAGTCTAACCCTAACACTAACACTAACACCCCCCTAAGTTAAATATAATTTAACTCTAACGAAATAAATTAACTCTTATTAAATAACTTATTCCTATTTAAAGCTAAATACTTACCTGTAAAATAAACCCTAATATAGCTACAATATAAATAATAATTACATTGTAGCTATTTTAGGATTAATATTTATTTTACAGGCAACTTTGTAATTATTTTAACCAGGTACAATAGCTATTAAATAGTTAAGAACTATTTAATAGTTACCTAGTTAAAATAATAACAAAATTACCTGTAAAATAAATCCTAACCTAAGTTACAATTAAACCTTCACAGTACACTATCATTAAATTAATTAAATAAAATACCTACAATTATCTACAATTAAACCTAACACTACACTATCAATAAATAAATTAAATACAATTCCTACAAATAAATACAATGAAATAAACTAACTAAAGTACAAAAAATAAAAAAGAACTAAGTTATAAAAAATAAAAAAATATTTACAAACATTAGAAAAAATTACAACCATTTTAAACTAATTACACCTACTCTAAGCCCCCTAATAAAATAACAAAGCCCCCCAAAATAAAAAAATGCCCTACCCTATTCTAAATTACTAAAGTTCAAAGCTCTTTTACCTTACCAGCCCTGAACAGGGCCCATTGCAGGGCATGCCCCAAAGAATTCAGCTCTTTTGCCTGTAAAAAAAAACACATACAATACCCCCCCCAACATTACAACCCACCACCCACATACCCATAATCTAACCCAAACCCCCCTTAAATAAACCTAACACTAAGCCCCTGAAGATCTTCCTACCTTATCTTCACCATACCAGGTTCACCGATCCGTCCAGAGTCTTGATCCAAGCCCAAGCGGGGGGCTGAAGAGTGATGTCCATCCTCAGGCTGAAGTCTGGATCCAAGCGGCGGCTGAAGAAATCCATCATCGGGCTGAAGTTGGAAGTCCATCATCGGGATGAAGTCTTCTATCAAGCCGCATCTTCAATCTTCTTTCTTCTGGAGCGGAGCCATCTTCTTCCAAGCCGACGCGGAACATCCTCTTCAACCGACGACTAGACGACGAATGACGGTTCCTTTAAGGGACGTCATCCAAGATGGCGTCCCTCGAATTCCGATTGGCTGATAGGATTCTATCAGCCAATCGGAATTAAGGTAGGAATATTCTGATTGGCTGATGGAATCAGCCAATCAGAATCAAGTTCAATCCGATTGGCTGATCCGATCAGCCAATCAGATTGAGCTTGCATTCTATTGGCTGATCGGAACAGCCAATAGAATGCGAGCTCAATCTGATTGGCTGATCGGATCAGCCAATCGGATTGAACTTGATTCTGATTGGCTGATTCCATCAGCCAATCAGAATATTCCTACCTTAATTCCGATTGGCTGATAGAATCCTATCAGCCAATCGGAATTCGAGGGACGCCATCTTGGATGACGT
Source organism: Bombina bombina (assembly GCF_027579735.1). Classification (NCBI taxonomy): domain Eukaryota; kingdom Metazoa; phylum Chordata; class Amphibia; order Anura; family Bombinatoridae; genus Bombina; species Bombina bombina. The sequence continues at coordinate 253,922,143 of NC_069499.1, read as the reverse complement.
CCCTTAAAGGAACCGTCATTCGTCGTCGGTTGAAGAGGATGTTCCACGTCGGCTTGGAAGAAGATGGCTCCGCTCCGCTCCAGAAGAAAGAAGATTGAAGATGCGGCTTGATAGAAGACTTCATCCCGATGATGGACTTCCGACTTCAGCCCGATGATGGATTTCTTCAGCCGCCGCTTGGATCCAGACTTCAGCCCGAGGATGGACATCACTCTTCAGCCCCCCGCTTGGGCTTGGATCAAGACTCTGGACGGATCGGTGAACCTGGTATGGTGAAGATAAGGTAGGAAGATCTTCAGGGGCTTAGTGTTAGGTTTATTTAAGGGGGGTTTGGGTTAGATTAGGGGTATGTGGGTGGTGGGTTGTAATGTTGGGGGGGGGTATTGTATGTGTTTTTTTTACAGGCAAAAGAGCTGAATTCTTTGGGGCATGCCCCGCAAAGGGCCCTGTTCAGGGCTGGTAAGGTAAAAGAGCTTTGAACTTTAGTAATTTAGAATAGGGTAGGGCATTTTTTTATTTTGGGGGGCTTTGTTATTTTATTAGGGGGCTTAGAGTAGGTGTAATTAGTTTAAAATTGTTGTAATATTTTTCTTATGTTTGTAAATTATTTTTTTATTTTTTGTAACTTAGTTCATTTTTATTTTTTGTACTTTAGTTTGTTTATTTAATTGTAGATAATTGTAGTTATTGTATTTAATTAATTTATTGATAGTGTAGTGTTAGGTTTAATTGTAGGTAATTGTAGGTATTTTATTTAATTAATTTATTGATAGTGTAGTGTTAGGTTTAATTGTAACTTAGGTTAGGGTTTATTTTACAGGTAATTTTGTAATTATTTTAACTAGGTAACTATTAAATAGTTCTTAACTATTTAATAGCTATTGTACCTGGTTAAAATAATTACAAAGTTGCCTGTAAAATAAATATTAATCCTAAAATAGCTACAATGTAATTATAATTTATATTGTAGATATATTAGGGTTTATTTTACAGGTAAGTATTTAGCTTTAAATAGGAATAAGTTATTTAATAAGAGTTAATTTATTTAGTTAGAATAAAATTATATTTAACTTAGGGGGGTGTTAGGGTTAGGGTTAGAATTAGCTTTAGGGGTTAAAAAATTTATTAGAATAGCTGTGAGCTCCGGTCGGCAGATTAGGGGTTAATTATTGTAGGTAGGTGGAGGCGACGTTGTGGGGGGCAGATTAGGGGTTAATAAATATAATATAGGGGTCGGCGGTGTTAGGGGCAGCAGATTAGGGGTACATAAGGATAACTTAAGTAGCGGCGCTTTGCGGTCGGCAGATTAGGGGTTAATTATTGTAGGTAGTTGGCGGCGACATTGTGGGGGGCAGATTAGGGGTTAATAAATATAATATAGGGGTCGGCGGTGTTAGGGGCAGCAGATTAGGGGTACATAAGGATAACTTAAGTAGCGGCACTTTGCGGTCGGCAGATTAGGGGTTAATTATTGTAGGTAGTTGGCGGCGACGTTGTGGGGGGCAGATTAGGGGTTAATAAATATAATATAGGGGTCGGCGGTGTTAGGGGCAGCAGATTAGGGGTACATAAGTATAACATAGTTGGCGGTCGGCAGATTAGGGGTTAAAAAAATTTAATCGAGTGGCGGCGATGTGGGGGGACCTCAGTTTAGGGGTACATAGGTAGTTTATGGGTGTTAGTGTACTTTAGAGCACAGTAGTTAAGAGCTTTATGAACCGGCGTTAGCCCAAAAAGCTCTTAACTACTGACTTTTTTCTGCGGCTGGAGTTTGGTCGTTAGATTTCTAACGCTCACTTCAGACACGACTCTAAATACCGGAGTTAGGAAGATCCCATTGAAAAGATAAGATAGGCAATTGACGTAAGGGGATCTGCGGTATGGAAAAGTCGTGGCTGAAAAGTGAGCGTTAGACCCTTTTTTGACTGACTCCAAATACCGGCGGTAGCCTAAATCCAGCGTTAGGAGCCTCTAACGCTGGTTTTCACGGCTACCGCCAAACTCTAAATCTAGGCCATAATCTTTTATATTTTAGTTTTTCACTGATTTAAGAGTGTTCACGTTTTTTGGTATTTTTTCTTATTATTTTTTATTATATCAATGGAAAAATTTCTTTCTCAAGCAAGTACTAGTTCCCCAAAAATGCCGGCAAAATCCAAAGATTAAAAAAACCAAGACGGCAGACATTGGTGCAGATATTATATTGGATACTGCTCCCTTAGTTATAGACACTCAGGCCTTAATTGGTCAATTATCAGCTATCTTTTCACCCCAATTTGACACCATCAAGAAAGAGCTAGGAGTGATTTCTACTGATATTGTGACACACTTCAGAAATTAAGCATTTTTCAATTAGACTAGTTGAAGGTGAAGAAAGGATCTCGGTATTAGAGGATCAGATAAATACACAGCAAGGATCTTTAAAAAAGCAAGAGGATAAATTGAAAAACATGCAATTGCGCCTGGAGGATCGCTCCAGGCGCAATAACATTAGAGTTATTGGTCTTCCGGAGCTCCCGGAGTTTGAGGATCTCATGACATTCACTTCTATGACCTTGCCACAGGCCCTGGGAATGCCAGCACATTTATTACCGCTGACAGTAGAGAGGGTGCATAGAGCTGGCTCTAGAGGGAATGTGGGTAATGGGTCAGTTAGACCGAGAATGATTATCTTCAAACTCCTGAAGTTTCAGAATAAATAGAATTATTGAATCTTTTTAAGAAAAGGAAAAATGAGCCGGTGATATTCGGCAACAACAAGATTTTGTTGTTTCAGGATTTCTCCAGAGAAACTTCTGCTAGAAGGAAAGCCATGGCTCCATACTGCACGCAGTTGATAAACAAAGGTATAAATGCATGGCTGATGTACCCGGCTAGAATTGTAATAGAAAATAAAGGCAGTAGACAAGTATTTAATGGGGTAACAGAGGTTAATGAATTCCTAAAAACTTTGGGATAAAAATGAAATGCATAGAATATACTGCAAGTAGTAGATTATTGAGTTTGATGTTTAGAATGATGGTTCCTTTCTGGATCAATTATTTTTTGGTTTTGATTTTATTTTTATAAAAAAAAAATGTATTTTTTTTTCTTTCCCTTTTGCCCCCTCCTTTCGAAAACAAAATAGGGAAAGATTGCTGGTTAACAAACAACAATGACAGGTAGTATTAGGATGTTGTCCTGGAATGTGGGGGGGGGATATCATCTCCAGTAAAACGTAAGTTAGTAATCAAAACTTTGGGTAAGATGCAGCCCGACTTAGTTTTCCTTCAGGAAACCCATTTAAATGAGATAGAAGCAGCTAAATTAAAGATCAAATGGGTTGGTGAAGTAATCTCCACTAAAGGCTTAAATAGAAAATGTGGAGTGGTAATATTATTACATAAAAAATTAGATTATAAAATAATAAAGATGGAGATTGATAGTCAAGCTAGATATATTCTATTTCAAATAGTAGTTAAAAATATAAATTTTATAATTTGTAATATATATGCACCGAACAGATTATCAATGGAATTTTGGGAAAAAGTTCAAAATAAAGTATTTCCATATAAAAACCAAAATTTAGTTATATGTGGAGATTTTAATATGACATTAGATAGACCAGTTCTCACAAAGGAATATAGTTAGTAACAGATACAGTGCAAAATATTTTAAGAAATTTTGTAACAAATTAAAATTGACAGACATTTGGCGGATTCATAATCCTGACAGTCTTAGATATACGTGTGAATCTCGAGCACATAGAACATTTTCTAGGATAGATCTATTCTTGGTGTCTGAATCACTTTCTATATGGCAAGTAAAGCCCGACATTGGGGAAATCCTGATATCAGACCACGCAATAATCTCATTAACATTCTTTTTGATGAATAAGGGTAACTTCCAGAATGCTGTATTTTTTTTTCCTCGTTTTCTATGTTCAGAACCTAGGTTCCGATCATGGTTACAAATAAAATGGCAAGAATATGAGAGGAATAATGTAGATTACAGAAACAAAATTGAAATTTTTTGGGAAGCAGCTAAAGCTGTGCTTAGGGGAGAGATTGTTATGTATTTAAATGTTCGTGCGAAAAAGATCAAAGCTAGAGATGTTGCGTTGGCAACAAGTGTACAGAAGATGTGTATAAAGGTTCAGCAGGACCCCTCACCGCAAAATTGGGATAGTTATATCGCTATCAGAAAGTAACGAGATCTGTATTTAAAACAAAAACTACTAATTGAGGAAATTAGATTAAACCGATACTACAGGGGATTTCATGGAAGGTCAGCTAAATATCTAGCTAGTCTTACTAAATGTAGAAAGAAAGAAAATCTTATATCTGTTATTAAAGATAATGAGACTAGACATTTTGAAACAGGGAAAATCTGAAAAATTTTTGTTTCTTATTATCAAAATTTATATTCTACAGTAGAGATAAATACTCCGAGAGCGCCAACTAGAGGCAAAGGAAGATTCTAACAAGAAAGTGAATAACAGTCAAAAACATTTATTTGAACATATATTAGAACCATGGATCCATGTAACATATACGAAAATGAGATGCAGTGAACATGTAGTTAAAAATACATAATCGGGTCAGTGGAAAATACAATACAGTAAAAAATACAATAAAAATACAATAAAAATACAATATTCCACAAATTAATATCACCAATTACGGGGATATACAAAATAAGAGTCACATTAAATGATCTCTTAAGAAGAACAAAAAGTTTCTAAAAGAGTTTTTTAGAAAATTGTCCAAAGGAATTGTGGTGCAATTCTTAGTTGTAGCTAATGAGTCTAGAAATCCAGTGGAAAAAACAGTGATGAAAAATCAAGTATTGATGAAAAATCAAGTGAAAAATAATATATATAAAATCCAATTGAAATAATCCAAGTGTATATATAAAAGTGTAATATGAATGGGGGATCCCCCTAACACTAGTGGTAAGTGTAAAAATTGTGTAAAATTGTGTGAAAGTGTAAAAATAGTAAAAATATAAGTGATAAAAATGAGAATGAAATCCAAGTGATATTTAGTAAGAAAAAATATATTAGTGAATGATCCTCCTTATGAATTTCTCCATATGAGTGATGGTAATGGACTTTTATGTGCTAGATGACTTTACTTGATCTTTGCAATGTAAACTTCGATTATCCCTGTAATTTAAAAAAACAACAACATAGTGCAATAACGTTTTAACATATGAAAAGATATGAAATAATGCTCACCAATTTTGTCAACGCGTTTCGGCCTCTATAAAAGGCCTTTTTCTCAAGACTTGAGAAAGGCCTTTTATAGAGGCCGAAACGCGTTGACAAAATTGGTGAGCAAAAAGTCATCTAGCACATAAAAGTCCATTACCATCACTCATATGGAGAAATTCATAAGGAGGATCATTCACTAATATATTTTTTCTTACTAAATATCACTTGGATTTCATTCTCATTTTTATCACTTATATTTTTACTATTTTTACACTTTCACACAATTTTACACAATTTTTACACTTACCACTAGTGTTAGGGGGATCCCCCGTTCATATTACACTTTTATATATACACTTGGATTATTTCAATTGGATTTTATATATATTATTTTTCACTTGATTTTTCATCAATACTTGATTTTTCATCACTGTTTTTTCCACTGGATTTCTAGACTCATTAGCTACAACTAAGAATTGCACCACAATTCCTTTGGACAATTTTCTAAAAAACTCTTTTAGAAACATTTTGTTCTTCTTAAGAGATCATTTAATGTGACTCTTATTTTGTATATCCCCGTAATTGGTGATATTAATTTGTGGAATATTGTATTTTTATTGTATTTTTATTGTATTTTTTACTGTATTGTATTTTCCACTGACCCGATTATGTATTTTTAACTACATGTTCACTGCATCTCATTTTCGTATATGTTACATGGATCCATGGTTCTAATATATGTTCAAATAAATGTTTTTGACTGTTATTCACTTTCTTGTTAGAATCTTCCTTTGCCTCTAGTTGGCGCTCTCGGATTGTTTTGTTAATTCTTTGTAATCTTATCAGGGTAAGCTAGATACCCTTTTATCCAGGAGCTGTGAGGAAGCAGGTTGAGCGCTGTCAGATTTTTTCCGTAAGTAGAGATAAATACTGACAATCAAGAGATATTCTGGTCAAAAATAGTGACTCCAAAAATCTCAGCTGAGGAGGTGAATGTGTTAAATGAACCTATAACTAGAGAATAAATTGGTAATGCCATTGATAAACTCAAAAACAACAAAGCGGCCGGCCCAGATGGATTTCCATCTGAGTTCTACAAGTGCTTAAAGGAAGAACTAGTTCCCATCTTAGAGATGCTTTTTAATAAATATTATACAGAAAGTACGCCGATTTCAGCTTATTTTTCAATGGCTAATATTACTCTCATATTGAAGAAAGACAAAGACGCAGATGACCCAGCTTCTTATAGACCGATATCGGTCTTAAATTCCGATTATAAGATTCTAACCGCTATTCTAGCTAATAGATTGGCTCTTTGTTTACAAAAACTCATTCATCCAGATCAAACTGGGTTCATGATTAATAGAAATTCAAGTAAGAATATACGCAAATTAACAACCTTTCTGGATTACGCATGGAATCATGAGCAGCCAAATAGAAGATATGATATGGCAGTTTTAACATTAGATGCAGTCAAAGCGTTTGATTCCTAACGCCTAGATTTCGAGTTTTGTCGGTAACGACCCTCGTAGCTAACGCTGGTTTTTTTCTGGCCGCACCTTTAAAATAACTCTGGTATTGAGAGTCCACAGAATGGCTGCGTTAGGCTCCAAAAACGGAGCGTAGAGCATAATTTAACGCCACTGCAACTCTCGATACCAGAGTTGCTTACGGACGCGGCCAGCCTCAAAAACGTGCTCGTGCACGATTCCCCCATAGGAAACAATGGGGCTGTTTGTGCTGAAAAAAACCTAACACCTGCAAAAAAGCCGCGTTCAGCTCCTAACGCAGCCCCATTGTCTCCTATGGGGAAACACTTCCTACGTCTGCAACTAACACCCTAACATGTACCCCGAGTCTAAACACCCCTAACCTTACACTTATTAACCCCTAATCTGCCGCCCCCGCTATCGCTGATCCCTGCATATTATTATTAATCCCTAATCTGCCGCTCCGTAAACCGCCGCTACTTACATTAACCCTATGTACCCCTAATCTGCTGCCCCTAACACCGCCGACCCCTATATTATATTTATTAACCCCTAATCTGCCCCCCACAACGTCGCCTCCGCCTGCCCACACTTATTAACCCCTAATCTGCCGACCGGACCGCACCGATATTATAATAAAGTTATTAACCCCTAATCCGCCTCACTAACCCTATAATAAATAGTATTAACCCCTAATCTGCCCTCCCTAACATCGCCGACACCTAACTTCAAACATTAACCCCTAATCTGCCGACTGGAGCTCACCGCTATTCTAATAAATGTATTAACCCCTAAAGCTAAGTCTAACCCTAACACTAACACCCCCCTAACTTAAATATAATTTAAATCTAACGAAATTAATTAACTCTTATTAAATAAATTATTCCTATTTAAAGCTAAATACTTACCTGTAAAATAAATCCTAATATAGCTACAATATAAATTATAATTATATTATAGCTATTGTAGGATTAATATTTATTTTACAGGTAACTTTGTATTTATTTTAACCAGGTACAATAGCTATTAAATAGTTAAGAACTATTTAATAGCTAAAATAGTTAAAATAATTACAAAATCACCTGTAAAATAAATCCTAACCTAAGTTACAATTAAACCTAACACTACACTATCAATAAATAAATTAAATAAAATACCTACAATTACCTACAATTAAACCTAACACTACACTATCAATAAATTAATTAAATACAATATCTACAAATAACTACAATGAAATAAACTAACTAAAGTACAAAAAATAAAAAAGAACTAAGTTACAAAAAATAAAAAAATATTTACAAACATAAGAAAAATATTACAACAATTTTAAACTAATTACACCTACTCTAAGCCCCCTAATAAAATAACAAAGACCCCCAAAATAAAAAAATGCCCTACCCTATTCTAAATTACTAAAGTTCAAAGCTCTTTTACCTTACCAGCCCTGAACAGGGCCCTTTGCGGGGCATGCCCCAAGAAATTCAGCTCTTTTTCCTGTAAAAAAACACATACAATACCCCCCCCCAACATTACAACCCACCACCCACATACCCCTAATGTAACCCAAACCCCCCTTAAATAAACCTAACACTAAGCCCCTGAAGATCATCCTACCTTGTCTTCACCATACCAGGTTCACCGATCCGTCCTGGCTCCAAAATCTTCATCTAAGCCCAAGCGGGGGCTAGACATCCATCATCCGACGGCTGAAGAAGTCCAGAAGAGGCTCCAAAGTCTTCATCCTATCCGGGAAGAAGAGTAGATCCGGACCGGCAACCATCTTCTTCCAAGCGGCATCTTCTATCTTCATCCGATGAGGACCGGCTCCATCTTGAAGACCTCCACCGCGGACCCATCTTCTTCCGACAACGACTTCCCGACGAATGACGGTTCCTTTAAGGGACGTCATCCAAGATGGCGTCCCTCGAATTCCGATTGGCTGATAGGATTCTATCAGCCAATCGGAATTAAGGTAGGAAAATTCTGATTGGCTGATGTAATCAGCCAATCAGAATCAAGTTCAATCCGATTGGCTGATCTGATCAGCCAATCAGATTGAGCTCGCATTCTATTGGCTGTTCCGATCAGCCAATCAGATTGAGCTTGCATTCTATTGGCTGTTCCGATCAGCCAATAGAATGCGAGCTCAATCTGATTGGCTGATCGGATCAGCCAATCGGATTGAACTTGATTCTGATTGGCTGATTCCATCAGCCAATCAGAATTTTCCTACCTTAATTCCGATTGGCTGATAGAATCCTATCAGCCAATCGGAATTCGAGGGACGCCATCTTGGATGACGTCCCTTAAAGGAACCGTCATTCATCGGGAAGTCGTCGGAAGAAGAGGACGGATCCGCGCTGGAGGTCTTCAAGATGGAGCCGGTCGTCATCGGATGAAGATAGAAGATGCCGCTTGGATCAAGATGGTTGCCAGTCCGGATCGCCTCTTCTTCCCGGATAGGATGAAGACTTTGGAGCCTCTTCTGGACCTCTTCAGCCGCCGGATGATGGATGTCTAGCCCCCGCTTGGGTTGGATGAAGATTTTGGAGCCAGGACCGATCGGTGACACCCGGTGAGGTGAAGATAAGGTAGGAAGATCTTCAGGGGCTTAGTGTTAGGTTTATTTAAGGGGGGTTTGGGTTAGATTAGGGGTATGTGGGTGGTGGGTGGTGGGTTGTAATGTTGGGGGGGTATTGTATGTGTTTTTTTACAGGCAAAAGAGCTGAATTTCTTGGGGCATGCCCCGCAAAGGGCCCTGTTCAGGGCTGGTAAGGTAAAAGAGCTTTGAACTTTTGTAATTTAGAATAGGGTAGGGCATTTTTTTATTTTGGGGTTCTTTGTTATTTTATTAGGGGGCTTAGAGTAGGTGTAATTAGTTTAAAATTGTTGTAATTTTTTCTAATGTTTGTAAATATTTTTTTATTTTTTGTAACTTAGTTCTTTTTTATTTTTTGTACTTTAGTTAGTTTATTTAATTGTAGTTATTTGTAGGAATTGTATTTAATTTATTTATTAATAGTGTAGTGTTAGGTTTAATTGTAACTTAGGTTAGGATTTATTTTACAGGTAATTTTGTTATTATTTTAACTAGGTAACTATTAAATAGTTCTTAACTATTTAATAGCTATTGTACCTGGTTAAAATAATTACAAAGTTGCCTGTAAAATAAATATTAATCCTAAAATAGCTACAATGTAATTATTCGTTATATTGTAGCTATATTAGGGTTTATTTTACAGGTAAGTATTTAGCTTTAAATAGGAATAAGTTATTTAATAAGAGTTAATTTATTTAGTTAGAATAAAATTATATTTAACTTAGGGGGGTGTTAGTGTTAGGGTTAGACTTAGCTTTAGGGGTTAATACATTTATTATAGTAGCGGTGAGTTCTGGTCGGCAGATTAGGGGTTAATGTTTGAAGTTAGGTGTCGGTGATGTTAGGGAGGGCAGATTAGGGGTTAATACTATTTATTATAGGGTTAGTGAGGCGGATTAGGGGTTAATAACTTTATTATAGTAGCGGTGCGGTCCGCTCAGCAGATTAGGGGTTAATAAGTGTAGGCAGGTGGAGGCAACGTTGTGGGGGCAGATTAGGGGTTAATAAATATAATATAGGGGTCGGCGGTGTTAGGGGCAGCAGATTAGGGGTACATAAGGATAACGTAGGTGGCGGCGCTTTGCGGTCGGCAGATTAGGGGTTAATTATTGTAGGTAGCTGGCGGCGACGTTGTGGGGGGCAGATTAGAGGTTAATAAATATAATATAGGGGTCGGCGGTGTTAGGGGCAGCAGATTAGGGGTACATAAGTATAACGTAGGTGGCGGTCGGCAGATTAGGGGTTAAAAAAAATTTAATCGAGTGGTGGCGATGTGGGGGGGCCTCGGTTTAGGGGTACATAGGTAGTTTATGGGTGTTAGTGTACTTTAGAGCACAGTAGTTAAGAGCTTTATTAACCGGCGTTAGCCCAAAAAGCTCTTAACTACTGACTTTTTTCTGCGGCTGGAGTTTGGTCGTTAGATTTCTAACGCTCACTTCAGACACGACTCTAAATACCGGTGTTAGGAAGATCCCATTGAAAAGATAGGATACGCAATTGACGTAAGGGGATCTGCGGTATGGAAAAGTCGCGGCTGAAAAGTGAGCGTTAGACCCTTTTTTGACTGACTCCAAATACCGGCGGTAGCCTAAAACCAGCGTTAGGAGCCTCTAACACTGGTTTTCACGGCTACCGCCAAACTCTAAATCTAGGCCATAGTGTGGGAACACCTATTTACATCATTAGGAAAATTTGGTATTAAAGGGAATTTTGCACAATGTATTCATAGAATATACTCATATCTCATTTAGTAGTAAATGGTATTATTTCTCCTAGAATTCTACTTCAGCGTGGTACACGGCAAGGATGCCCATTATCACCCTTATTATTCAACATAGCGTTAGAACCTCTTGCGATCCAGGTAAGAAAGTATTTTACTGGGATTTCATTAGGTTCATCCAGTTTAAATATACTACTATATGCGGATGATATTCTACTTTTTTTTAGAGAATTTGCAGCAATCTATCCCAATTTTGACCCAGTTGCTGGAAGAGTTTAGCTCATTCTCAGGGTATAGAGTAAACACCGCAAAAAGTGAATTGATGATCGTGGGCAAATCACCTTCCAGGTTTCCCATTGGAGCTTTTAAGGAGGTGGAGACTATTAAGTATCTGGGACTTGTATTACATAAAAATCCGAAACACTGGTATCTTGATAACTACATCTCTCTATTTCAAAAAATTAAAGTTGACTTGCAACTATGGACCTCTTTCCCTCTATCTTTAACAGCGAGAGTCAATCTGATTAAAACCATTGTCTTTCCTCGGTTGCTTTACCTGCTACAAAACTTACCGTTACTTTTACGTAATAGTGATTTAAGAAAATTGTGTTCTCACTTTTCGAAATTTATATGGGCGAATAAAAAACCTCGTATTTCTTTAGCAAGATTAACACAGAAATCAGGGGCTGCCGGGTTATCACTTCCAGATATTAGATTATATAATATTGCTGCATTATTAAAGATTGCAATTGACTGGCTGGCCAGAACAAATATATATTCCACTTTTGAAGAAGAATCTTTTTTGATACATCCCTTTGCTTTGGCAGCTATAATACATTGTAACTCTAGACAGCTACCTCTCAATGTTTCTACAATGATTACATTTAAAAACATAGTTCTTGCTTGGCATAAATTTTGTAAAATATTAGAGCTAGATTTTACTTTTTCGGAATTCCTTTCTATTCAGGGTAATTCACTTTTCTCTCCTGGCATTAATCAGAGGTCTTTTAAGCTGTGGGCAGAAAAAGGTTTAAACCGGATATGTCAAATATTAGGTCCGGATGGTTTAGTACTTCAAGGGGAAATTCTGTTTGCTTTATTTAATTTACCCAGATCTGATCTATTTGCATTCTTCCAGATTCGACATTTTATCTCGACACAAAAATGGATGTTGCCCTTGCCTGTTGCGTGGTCTGATGTCAGGATCCTCCTACAAAGATTTATAGCGGGCACTACATCAATTTCATTGATGTACGATATCATGCTGTCAAAACAATCTCAATGCCTTTTAGATAAAACCTGTAACTTTTGGATACCGTTAATTCCGGATATAGATCAGGATGGAATTTGTCAGAGTTTTAATAGCTTAGATAGGTGTCTAATTCCTTCAAGTTGGAAAGAAACGCACATGAAACTCATAAATAACTTCTATCTACACCCAGTTAAACTCGCTAGATTCTATCAGGGTAGATCCGCAGTTTGTCCAAGATGTCATTACCAAAATGCTGATCTGTTTCATATGTTTTGGGCCTGTCCTAAGATAAGTCAACTGTGGCTAAAAATTACATATTGGTTTAATACTGTCCATAATTCATCTATCTCCCTCACATTCCAGGATATTGTATTATTATTTAAGACCTCTACCAACCAAGATTATTCCTGGGTATATCCTTTAAATATTACAATATTAGTTGTAAGACAGTGTATATTAAAATGCTGGAAAGCAAGAAGAGCTCCTCCTCTCAATAGTTATTCAGATGATACAAGAGCAGATCGTTTTTGAATCCTACCATCTTCAGACCCCGTCAGAAAAAAGAATTAAGAAATTTTTATATGGATGGTATTCCATTATAAAGACATATCCTTTAGCTATTCAAAAACAGATATTAGCGCCTTTTCTATCTTCCGTTAGTTTCATCAAGATGGTAGTATTAGAATTGTTTCCGTATAATTGGATTATGAATCCTGTTGAGATATAAACATAGAAGGTAGGAGGATTAAAATATGAAAATAATACATTGTAATTTTTCAATCCTTTAATTCTTATCCCCCCCCCTTTTTTTTTTTTTTTCTCCCTACGACCTCACATGACCAAGTGCCATATGAAGTCAATTATAAAAATGAAAATGCCGACAAAAGATTTCTATATGCTGATTTTCAGATTCTACTGTCTAGCATTGTGTAAAATATTTGAGTCTGATGGATAATGTAAATAATAATAAGGAAAGTTACCGGCATATATTGTTTATTGTGTATAACTGTTTTTTTGTATTTCTTTTGCTATCGGCAATCAATAAAGAGATTTAAAAAAAAAGAAAAGAAAAATGATTTCCTCTTTCTTTCCACTAGCAAATGCTTTTATCTGTGATGCTGTTGTTGTCATTATCTCCTTAATGCCAAGAACATAGCGTGGTCAGTTTTGACAAGGAGATCCTTAGTCTGCTGATTTGGTTTTAAAATTTACACTGCTATCTGTTCCTTCTAAAGAAAATATTCTATTTAAATCTTAATTAGATGCTCTTATGTTCATTGTTACTGGTGAAGTAACAAAAAAAAAGATCTTCAAATCTTTTTCTTTTCTTTTTTTTGGCAATCAAGGAACCAAAGTTCCTCCTTTTTTCTCTTCAGCAGAATTGTTCAGACTTTCCTGGAAATCTGTCTCTTCCTGGATCAAGACTAAGTAGTCAAAGCCTTCTTCCACTTGTAAATCACCAAGAAGGTGTGGCCCCGATCAAGATTCTATTCTGGTTCGGGGCAGATTTAGACTTTTTCAGAAGGCCTGGTCTCAATCTGTGGAGAATCCTTGGGTTGTCAACATAATTTCTCAAGGATACAGAATGGGTTTAGAATTCCTCCAATCGGAAGGTTCTTCTGTCCCATATCCGAAAGATCCTTGTGAAAGCGCATTGTGTTCAGCAACTGGTACAGGATGCGTTCTTTACCTTTAGCATTTTTTCTTACAACATATTTTTATTGTTTCTTTGCAATCAGGGCTGGAGAATCATTGTTTCAAAGAGTCTCCTTTCAGTGGGTCATTATAGGGAATTGTAGTTTTATGTATGGAATTTTTAAGTCTGATCAGATACTCTTACATTCATTCGGTTTTACATGAGACCTCTTCAGTTTATTTACTAGGTGGTATCAGACTGATATACTTTAGGGAAGTTTTCTCTGTAAAGAACACATAATGGGGTCAATTTACTAAAGTGGGAGTGGATATGATACGATGTAGCGTATCATGTCTGTCGCACATCGATAAATGCCGACATCGGCTGTCGGCATTTATCATTGCACAAGCAGTTCTTGTGAACTGCTTGCGCAATGCCGCCCCCTGCAGATTCGGGGTATCAATCAGCCCGATTGTATAGGATCGGGCGGATTGATGTCCACGGCCTCAGAGCAGGCGGACCAGTTATAGGCTCGAGCGGAAACAAGGGCATTAAGCTCCATTCAGAGCTTGATAATTCGGCCCCTTGGGCTAAAAGAGGCTGCTCCAAGGTGATAACTCTCATAGAACAAGCTGCTGAGCTGTTGTTCATTCCTGGTAGACCGCTTCTCTTTCTGTATGCATTTGTTCTAAATATAATTTCTCAGAGTTATCAGATAGATTTCAGAACAAGGCCTCCCAGAAGAAGGTTTTTTTCTTCAGTCCAATGTTCCGAGGAATCCCTTAAAGGTTCAAGCCTTTTTTCAGTTAGTTTCAAATTTAGAAACTATCGCCTAGATTTAGAGTTCTGCGTTAGCCATCAAAAGCAGCGTTAAGGGGTCCTAACGCTGCTTTTGGCCGCCCGCTGGTATTTAGAGTCAGGCAGGAAAGGGTCTAACGCTCACTTTCAAGCCGCGACTTTTCCATACCGCTGATCCCCTTATGCCAATTGCGTATCCTATCTTTTCAATGGGATCTTCCTAACGCCAGTATTTAGAGTCTTGGCTGAAGTGAGCGGTAGACCCTCTACCGACAAGACTCCAGCCGCAAAAAAAAGTCAGAAGTTAAGAGCTTTATGGGCTAACGCTGGTTTATAAGGCCCTTAACTACAGTGCTCTAAAGTACACTAACACCCATAAACTACCTATGTACCCCTAAATGGATTCTATCAGCCAATCGGAATTAAGGTAGGAAAAATCTGATTGGCTGATCTAATCAGATTGAGCTTGCATTCTATTGGCTGATCGGAAAAGCCAATAGAATGCGAGCTCAATCTGATTGGATCAGCCAATCGGATTGAACTTGAATCTGATTGGCTGATTTAATCAGCCAATCCGATTTTTCCTACCTTAATTCCGATTGGCTGATAGAATCCTATCAGCCAATCGGAATTTGAGGGACGCCATCTTGGATGACGTCATTTAAAGGAACCTTCATTCGACGAGTAGGCGTCGGTTGAAGAGGATGGATCCGCGTCGGCTGGAAGAAGATGGCTCCGCTCCAGATGGATGAAGATAGAAGATGCCGCTTGGATGAAGATGTCTGCCGGTCCGGATGTCCTCTTCTGCCCGGATAGGATGAAGACTTCTGCCGCTCCGGATGTCCTCTTTTGGTCCATCGGTGCCCGGCTGGGTGAACACGACTCAAGGTAGGGAGATCTTCAGGAGGGTAGTGTTAGGTTTATTTAAGAGGGGTTTGAGTTAGAGTAGGGGTATGTGGGTGGTGGGTTTTAATGTTGGGGGGGTTGTATTTTTTTTTTTAGGCAAAAGAGCTGATTACTTAGGGGCATGCCCCGCAAAAAGCCCTTTTAAGGGCTGGTAAAAGAGCTGGTTACGTTTTAACTTAGAATAGGGTAGGGACCTTTATTATTTTGGGGGGCTTTTTTTATTTTATTAGGGGGCTTAGAGTAGGTGTAATTAGCCTAATATTCTTGTAATCTTTTTTTATTTTTTGTATTTTAGTGTTTGTTTTTTTTGTAATTTAGTTTAGTTTATTTAATTGTATGTAATTGTAGGTAATTTATTTAATTAATTTATTGATAGTGTAGTGTTAGGTTTAATTGTAACTTAGGTTAGGATTTATTTTACAGGTAATTTTGTAATTATTTTAACTAGGTAGCTATTAAATAGTTAATAACTATTTAATAGCTATTGTACCTAGTTAAAATAAATACAAAGTTGCCTGTAAAATAAATATAAATCCTAAAATAGCTACAATATAATTATTCGTTATATTGTAGCTATATTAGGGTTTATTTTACAGGTAAGTATTTAGTTTTAAATAGGAATACTTCAGTTAATAAGATTTAATTTATTTCGTTAGATTAAAATTATATTTAACTTAGGGGGGTGTTAGGGTTAGGGTTAGACTTAGCTTTAGGGGTTAATACATTTATTAGAGTAGCAGCGAGGTCCGATCGGCAGATTAGGGGTTAATACTTGAAGTTAGGTGGCGGCGACGTTGGGGGGGGGGGGCAGATTAGGGGTTAATACTATTTATTATAGGGTTTGCGAGGTGGGAGTGTGGCAGTTTAGGGGTTAATAACTTTATTAGAGTAGCAGAGAGGTCCGGTCGGCAGATTAGGGGTTAATAAGTGTAGGTAAGGTAGCGGCGACATTGGGGGGCGCAGATTAGGGGTTAATAAATATAATATATGGGGTCGGCGGTGTTAGGGGCAGCAGATTAGGGGTACATAGGTATAATGTAGGTTGCGGCGGTGTTCGGAGCGGCAGATTAGGGGTTAATAGTATAATGCAGGTGTCAGCGATAGCGGGGGCGGCAGATTAGGGGTTAATAAGTGTAAGGTATGGGGTGTTTAGATTCAGGGTTCATGTTAGGGTGTTAGGTGCAGACTTAGAAAGTGTTTCCCCATAGGAAACAATGGGGCTTCGTTTGGAGCTTAACGCTGCTTTTTTGCAGGTGTTAGGTTTTTTTTAAGCCCAAACTGCCCCATTGTTTCCTATGGGAGAATCGTGCACGAGCACGTTTTGCCAGCTTACCGCAACCGTAAGCAACGCTGGTATTGAGGGTTGAAGTGGCGTTACATTCGGCTCAACGCACCCTTTTTGGAGCCTAACCAGCATTGTCTTAAGGGTGCGCTGGGAAAAAAAGCTGCGTTAGCTACGCGGGTCTTTACCGACAAAACTCTAAATATAGCCATATGGGAGTGATTGCTCTAGTTCCTTTGCAGGAACAGGGGATGGGATTTTATAAGGAGTAAGGAGGGAACTTTCAGACCAGTTCTGGATCTAAAAGCTCTGAACAAGTTTGCCAGAATTCCTACTTTTAAAATGGAAATAATTTTCTGCCTTCTTTTCAGCAAGGTCATTTTATGTCCACAATAGATTTAAAGAATGCTTATCTTCATGTTCTAGTTCACACGAGGTTCACTGAGGTTTTCCTTTCTAGATAAGCATTTTCAGTTTGTTGCTCTACCATTTGGTCTGGCTACAGTTTCAAGAATTTTCTCAAAAGTTCTGGGTGCCCTACTGTATGTGATTAGATCTCAGTGTATCGTTACCTGGAAGGTATCTTGGCTCAGGCTCCATCTTCTTCATTTAGTATCTCACACCAGCCTGTTGTTGTTTTTTCAACAGCATTTTTGGAAGATCAATTTTCCAAAGAGTTCTTAGGTGCCTCAGACAAAGGTTCCTTTACTGGGGTTTCAAATAGTTTCAGTCTCCATAAGTCTTTCTCTAACAGATCAGAGAAGGCTAAAATGGGTGTCAGCTTGTTTGAACCTTCCATCTATCTCTTTTCCTTCTGTTGCTCTTTGTAAGGAGGGACTGGATCTTACAATTGCAGCTTCAGATGCAATTCTATTTGCTTGTTTTCACAGCTTTGTATGCTTCGTCAGTAGTGCAGGGATCATACTCAGCTGTCTCAAAATATTTGTTTGGATCACAGAACAAGTCAGTCCCTGACTTGGTGGCTGGATCATCAGTTCATTATTCAGGGGGCTTCTTTTGCTCATCATACCTGGACTATGATCACTACAGATGCAAGTCTTTCAGGCTGGGGAGCTGTTTGGGGGTCTCTGAGAGCACAAGGGATTTGGGTTTCTGGGAAACCGAGGTTGACAATAAATATTCTGTGCTATTTTCAGAGCTTTTCAGATTTGGCCTCTGTTGAAAAAGGAGTCTTAGCGTCATTTCCAATCAGACAATGTCACATCAGTGGCCTATATCATTCATTAGGGGGAGCCCACAGTTCCCTAGCCATGATGTAAGTGCTTTAAGTGTCTCGAATTCCCTCACGGGCAGAAGCCAAATCTGGTCTGATTTCTGCAGTTCATATTCCTGGAGTGAACAACTGGAAAGCAGATTTTCTCAGTTGTCAGTCTTTACATCCAGGGAAATAGTCTCTTCACCAGATGTGTTCAATCAGATTGTGGATCTAGTAGCTTGTTTGTCATTTCAGCTTGCTTATCTGTTTTCCTTCTCTGGTTCTTCTTCCCATAATATTATCAGAGTTATCTGATGTGGTGGTATAGGGGTATAGGGGTTAATAGTTTAGTACTGGTGGTGGGTATGTGGCAGTATAGGGGTTAATAGTTTAGTACTTGCGGTGGGTATGTGGCAATATAGGGATTAATAGTTTAGTACTTGTAGTGGGTATGTGGTGGTATAGGGGTTAATAGTTTAGTACTTGCGGTGGGTATGTGGTGGTATAGGGGTTAATAGTTTAGTACTTGCGGTGGGTATGTGGAGTCATAGGGGTTAATAGGATAGTACTTGCGATGGATATGTGGTGATTTATATCTTTATTAGTGTAGTGTTAGTTTGCAATCGTGGGGTACTTCAGTTTGGTGGTATTAGGATTAATGGTTAGGCACGGTAGTTATATTTCAAAGGATCCTTTTACTATGCATTGCCAATATGGATGGTGATGCTGGGTGTTATCTATAGCCAGCATCTCTGACTAATGGCATGTATAGTAAATGCCTCTCGGTGATGCCCCTATGCCGGGAGCTTGAAATATTTTGACAGGCTCACTTGACATAGCGGCAGATCCCTTGGAATATTTCACCACCTCGTAGCACTTTCGATCATCGGGCCTAAGTGCTATTGCATTGTCTTTTTGTCATGCATTTGTTGATTATGCACATCTATTGTACAGGCGAACCTCAGAGATATTGTGTGTATGGTTCAAGATCACGCAATTCTGTTTTGGTATTTCTGTGATTCTGTTTGAAGTATTATTTCCTCCTAACAACCAATTATTTTTATTTTATCCAAGTAATATCCGATAAAATCACTACTGGATTTTTACTATTTGTGCAATATTATTCCTCTATTTATGAATTATTATAGATCACAACATTTATGAAATTTTTTATATGTTTTATATGCTCTTCATATGTTTTTGTTTGCAATACCTAAATAATCCATATCTGTATGAATTATATTTGAATAAAAGTGTTTTAGATATAGAGTATATAGTCTCTTGAATGTAATGAAAAGTATTAACTGTCAGTTATACAAATTATTTTCTATATTAACTTATTGATTTTATAGCTTAAGTGTCCTCTTATCCATTATATACTTCTTTTTGAATTGTTTATTATTATTATTTAGCCTAATTGGTCTATAATAAGATACTGAAGTAAATTTCTTTGTATCACCTTATTTTAAGGTATCCATTGTCAGTTATATTATTGCTCCATTATCCTATAGCTGGAAGCGCCCTCTTTCTTTTTGTATTAATTAATATGCAATGTAAATATATATGTATATGATTTTATACATATATATTTATGTGTTAATATGTGTATATACACATATTAACACACACACACACACATATATATATATATATATATATATATATATATATATATACATACAGTCATATACAAATATATTAAAAAATGCTGCCCAACGCTGCAATACTTACCCCCTTCGCTTTGCGAGGTTCTGGTGCTATGAATAAGGTTCCCATTGGATGCTTCCCAGCAATGTAAATGCGAGCTTGCATTCACATTGCAATTTACTTGTAATATCAGCTCACATTATCGTTTGCTGGTATTACAAATTGGAGCTCTAATATTGCTTGCATGCAAGTGATATTTAATTTCTAATGACCAATGTGTAGTAAATCTGCTTTCTCAGTCTGTCTCAAGCGGCTCTTTTGTGCAGCAATACGATTCTTCTCTTGTCTTTGAAGTTTTCTCGTATCATCTGAACAATCCAGTCTTGAGAAAGGTCAGTGGAGACCGAAACCGGTTGACTGGATTGTTCAGAAGATACGAGAAAACTTCAAAGACAAGAGAAGAATCGTATTGCTGCACAAAAGAGCCGCTTGAGACAGACTGAGAAAGCAGATTTACTACACATTGGTCATTAGAAATTAACTATACCTCAAGACCAGCGCCATCCATTTCGTTTTGTCCATTTGTTTGCACAGTCCTTTGGGAGAGACTGAGGAAGGGCAGCGGTCATCTTTTTATTCTAACAAGGAGAGTATTGTTTTTTAGCACATTGTGTTGAGCATATCTGTTTTTGTTAACATCTAACTTGTTTGCCACACACATTTTTTGTACACAAGTGATATTTAACACTTGTAATCCCTAAGGCCTAGATTTAGAGTTGGGCGGTAGCCGTGAAAACCAGCGTTAGGAGGCTCCTAACGCTGGTTTTTACCGCCCTCTGGTATTTGGAGTCAGTCAGGAAAGGGTCTAACGCTCACTTTGCAGCCGCGACTTTTCCATACCGCAGATCCCCCTACGCCATTTGCGTATCCTATCTTTTCAATGGGATCTTCATAACGCCGGTATTTAGAGTCGTGGCTGAAGTGAGCATTAGAAATATAACGACAAAACTCCAGCCGCAGAAAAAAGTCAGTAGTTAAGAGCTTTCTGGGCTAATGCCGGTTTATAAAGCTCTTAACTACTGTGCTCTAAAGTACACTTACACCCATAAACTACCTATGTACCCCTAAACTGATTTTTTTAACCCCTAATCTGCCGCTCCGTACACCGCCGCCAGCTACGTTATCCCTATGTACCCCTAATCTGCTGCCCCTAACATCGCCGACCACTATGTTATATGTATTAACCCCTAATCTGCCACCCCTGCTATTGCTGACACCTGCATATTATTATTAACCCCTAATCTGCTGCTCCGTACACCGCCGCAACCTACATTATACCTATGTACCCCTAATCTGCTGCCCCTAACACCGCCGACCCCTATATTATATTTATTAACCCCTAATCTGCCCCCCACAACGTCGCCTCCACCTACCTACAATAATTAACCCCTAATCTGCCGACCGGATCTCGCCGCTACTATAATAAATGTATTAACCCCTAAAGCCAAGTCTAACTCTAACCCTAACACCCCCCTAAGTTAAATATAATTTAAATCTAACTAAATAAATTAACTATTATTAAATAAATTATTCCTATTTAAAGCTAAATACTTACCTGTAAAATAAACCCTAATATAGCTACAATATAAATTATAATTATATTGTAGCTATTTTAGGATTAATATTTATTTTACAGGCAACTTTGTAATTATATTAACCAGGTACGCATTCTATTGGCTGTTCCGATCAGCCAATAGAATGCGAGCTCAATCTGATTGGCTGATCGGATCAGCCAATCGGATTTAACTTGATTCTGATTGGCTGATTCCATCAGCCAATCAGAATTTTCCTACCTTAATTCCGATTGGCTGATAGAATCCTATCAGCCAATCAGAAATCGAGGGACGCCATCTTGGATCACGTCCCTTAAAGGAACCGTCATTCGTCGGGAAGTCGTCGGTGAAGATGGATGTTCCGCGTCGGCGGGATGAACATGGATCCGGAAGAAAGAAGATTGAAGATGCTGCTTGATAGAAGACTTCAGCCGGATCATGGACCTCTTCAGCTCCTGCTTGGATGAAGACTTCAGTCGGATCATGGACATCTTCAGCCCCCCGCTTGGGCTTGGATCAAGACATCGGAGGAGCTCTTCTGGATCGATCGGTGAACCCGGCGTGGTGAAGATAAGGTAGGATGATCTTCAGGGGCTTAGTGTTAGGTTTATTTAAGGGGGGTTTGGGTTAGATTAGGGGTATGTGGGTGGTGGGTTGTAATGTTGGGGGGGTATTGTATGTTTTTTTTTACAGGCAAAAGAGCTGAATTCTTTGGGGCATGCCCCGCAAAGGGCCCTTTTCAGGGCTGGTAAGGTAAAAGAGCTTTGAACTTTTTTAATTTTAGAATAGGGTAGGGCATTTTTTTATTTTGGGGGGCTTTGTTATTTTATTAGGGGGCTTAGAGTAGGTGTAATTAGTTTAAAATTGTTGTAATATTTTTCTAATGTTTGTAAATATTTTTTTATTTTTTGTAACTTAGTTCTTTTTTATTTTTTGTACTTTAGTTAGTTTATTTCATTGTATTTATTTGTAGGTATTGTATTTAATTAATTTATTGATAGTGTAGTGTTAGGTTTAATTGTAACTTAGGTTAGGATTTATTTTACAGGTAATTTTGCAATTATTTTAACTATTTTAGCTATTAAATAGTTCTTAACTATTTAATAGCTATTGTACCTGGTTAAAATAAATACAAAGTTGCCTGTAAAATAAATATTAATCCTAAAATAGCTACAATATAATTATTCGTTATATTGTAGCTATATTAGGGTTTATTTTACAGGTAAGTATTTAGCTTTAAATAGGAATAATTTATTTAATAAGAGTTAATTGATTTCGTTAGATTTAAATTATATTTAACTTAGGGGGGTGTTAGTAGTAGCAGCGAGCTCCGGTCGGCAGATTAGGGGTTAATAATTGAAGTTAGGTGTCGGCGATGTTAGGGAGGGCAGATTAGGGGTTAATACTATTTCGTATAGGGTTATTGAGGCGGGAGTGAGGCGGATTAGGGGTTAATAACTTTATTATAGTAGCGGTGAGATGCGGTCGGCAGATTAGGGGTTAATTATTGTAGGTAGCTGGCGGCGATGTTGTGGGGGGCAGATTAGGGGTTAATAAATATAATATAGGGGTCGGCGGTGTTGGGGCAGCAGATTAGGGGTACATAGGGATAATGTAGGTTGCGGCGGTGTACGGAGCAGCAGATTAGGGGTTATTAATAAAATGCAGGGGTCAGCGATAGCGGCGGCGGCAGAATAGGGGTTAATAAGTGTAAGGTTAGGGGTGTTTAGACTCGGGGTACATGTTAGGGTGTTAGGTGCAGACATAGGAAGTGTTTCCCCATAGTAAACAATGTGGCTGCGTTAGGAGCTGAACGCTGCTTTTTTGCAGGTGTTAGGTTTTTTTTCAGCTCAAACTGCCCCATTGTTTCCTATGGGGGAATCGTGCACAAGCACGTTTTTGAAGCTGGCCGCTTCCGTAAGCACCGCTGGTATTGAGAGTTGAAGTTGCGGTAAATATGCTATACGCTCCTTTTTTGGAGCCTAACGCAGCCCTTCTGTGAACTCTAAATACCAGCGGTATTTAAAAGGTGCGGCCAGAAAAAAGCATGCGTAGCTAACGCACCCCTTTGGCCGCAGAACTCTAAATCTAGCCGTAAGTGTTTAAACTAGCTTTGGGGCAAAGTTCCATCCCTTCTCAGTAATTACAGCCACAGACTGGCTTTTCATCTATTCACTTTCTACAGATATTTACTCATGGAATTTATTTATTTAGCTCTAGCTCTGCTTCACATATTGTTCCATTCCATTGTTTTTCTTTCTATTCAAGTATGTACTAATGATTGTTAAACAAGGCAAAATGTCATTGTGTTTTGTAGGTCTTGTTAATGACACCACTGAGTTATGCCTATCAAAATAAATATGAGGTTGAATACTGAGCAAAATGCCGGGCACTACATTTTTATATTTGTTTAAAAAGGTTTTCTTGTTTTATACTAGTTGTTCCTTATAGACCTATGTAGCTTACAACACCATGTTTATTAAATATAAGATAGGGTGGAAGCCTCTCTTGGGATCAAGCCCAACGCAGCTCAACAGTGCTGGCAATGAGGCACTTGCAATTAATGACACCAGTGTTTGATTCAGCCACAGACAGGCAAACATATGATATCATGGGTTTCTTCCAATACCTCACTTTATTGAGTGTGTGGAGGAGAGAGACATAAAAAGTTACTGTCAAGACAATTTATTAAGTGTATAAATAAAGTGCATAAATAAAAGACTACATTAGCAAAAGATTTACAGATTATTTGTTTGGTTCCTGGAAGCCAGTTTTGTTATTGATATGGTGAATTCATTTAGCCATAGGGGCTTTTTATTGCTTCCACAGTTTTGACAGAATCTCAGGGTGATGCAGAAGTTAACTAGAAACGGTTAATTCCATACCACTATCATCACCACTAAATCATGACTGTGAAATGCCCCTTTACACTCAAATATGAATTAACATCTTTTTTCTAGAACCAAAAATTCACCCACAAAATTATGTACAAAAATGCTGCCTTATTTTCACATAAAACCCACAAGCACTCAAAATGCAATATGGAACTTAGTTTAGGAACAAATAGTCAAAATCTATTAACAGAATTTCACAAATTACAAATCCCTTTTTCTGATTTTATCAAAAGCTTAGAACACTTGTCACACGCCACATTCTCTTGCAGTTAAAGGGATATTGTACACTAGATTTTTCTTTGGATAAATGTGTTGTAGATTATCCATTTATATAGCACATCTGGGGGTGTTTTTGTAAAAATGTATAGTTTTGCTTTTTTTAAAAAAAAAACATTGTGCTGATTTTCAGACTCCTAACCAAGCCCTAAAGATTTATATGTATACTGATGTATACAGACTTTACATTGCTTCTGTTTGTATAATGGGTCTATTCATATGCAGGCGAGGGGGAGGGTCTGCTCTTGGCCCCTTTCAGTGGTTGTTCCAGACTAATCTCATCAACAGTGCTAAATTTGGAGCTTCTAAGTAAGTTTTTAAAAAAGTTTTATACTGGATTTTTAGGTCAGTATTTGTTCATATTATACTTTATAGTAGTGTCTATTAAATTAAAATTGGTGTATAATGTCCATTTAAAGGGCCAAAGGGGGAGACTTTCAACGTTGAAAGAAGTTACTGTATTTATGTGAGCATACAGTCTACACGTCTGATATACAGTTAAAGTTGTGATGTTAAATCAATATTATTCTGAGGTAGGGTTGCCAGCTGGCCTCTACAAAGATACTGGAAAATATATTGGTGACTGGGTATGGTGGTAGGTAAGGTCACACCATAACCCCCTCCCTAAAAAAAAATAATAGTTCTATCTTAGCCCTCTCTCTAGATCCTAGCATGTATATTCTTCACAACTGAGCAGTCATTTTACCCAATGGCTGCCAGTAACATACAAATCAATAATTGTACCTATTTAACTGCTAGTAACACATGTTAACAGTGATTTGACCCCCTTGACTGCCCCCACTTTCTTCTGCTCCATATTTGCAAACATGGGAGGCCTTTTATGTTTAACTAACACAGTCCAGTAGTTTTGTGAAGATTTTACTGGTCAGTCTGCTAAAATACTGGATTCTTCGGTTTAATACTATACACCTTGCAACCCTATTCAGAGGTCTGTAAATGTAATTAAATGAATGTAGATCCTTATAATGGATCCACATGAAACATGTTTAAATCCTTGTGTGAAAAAGGGACGCTGGATTTGTTTGTTATGCATAATATAGCAGGTGTTTTCTGGTGGTAAAAGCTGGGGGCTTGTTCCAGCTTTAGAGGAAAGGTGGAAGCCTCTAAGGACCAAAAATATTATTTAGGCAACTATTTGCAGTCAATGACTCATAAATGCAGACTTTCACAGAAAACTATGTATTTATTTTGTCTCCAAGACACTAACAAAAAAAATCTTGAGTAACAAGGAAACGGATGTTCAGGGTCCAGGATTTACAATGGAATGTGGTGCCAAAATGGCTCCCTTTAGATTAGCTCTTTTAAAAGAATGCTGCATTTTGACTATTGGCGGCAAAAGACAAGAATGAAAATAGCACTGACAGAAAACAGCTTGTGGAATAGGGAAAAGGGAGTGATCAGGGTCTAGTGGACGGATTTACAATGGAAATATTGGTGCCAAAATAGCCCCTTTCACACAATAGCTTTTAAAAGAATATTGTATTTTAAGTATTGACAGCAAAAGGCAACAATGAAAATAGCAGAGGGTTAGTGAAGGGCTACAGTTGGGGTTAATTCCTTGGATCCCAGAAAGCTGCTTACTATTGGTTACTCTGTGAGATTGGGTTATTCGTCCACAGAATGTTTTACAATCCCTTCAGCATTTGCTATGTTTTTCAGTTAATTGAATATCTTTTTTTTTTCTTTCCTAAAGAAGTATGTTTTATAGAACATTTCCATCAGAAGTGATTATACACCCACTAATTTCCATGTCACTTAAATAAAAAAAAAAAACAGATGCACACACCAAATAAATGGTAACATATTAAAAATGAATGTTCCTGTAACTTTAATAAATGTAATTTGTATTATGTTTTACAGACATTATATTTATGGTTCAAGGTGCATTTATCCATTTTGCTTCTGTATGTTTCACTTAGCTATCCATTATTTGTTAAATACTTAAGTCTTAAAGGGACATTCAACACCAGAATTTTTGTTGTTTAAAAAGATAGATAATCCCTTTAATACCCATTCCCCATTTTTGCATAACCAACACAGTTAGAATAATAGACGATTTA
This sequence comes from Bombina bombina, assembly GCF_027579735.1. Taxonomy (NCBI): domain Eukaryota; kingdom Metazoa; phylum Chordata; class Amphibia; order Anura; family Bombinatoridae; genus Bombina; species Bombina bombina. Next base: position 253,895,536 of record NC_069499.1, on the reverse strand, counting down.
CCTCTGTAATTACCTTGTATCTATGCCTCAGAAAAATGCCCCCTTATTTCAGTTCTTTAGGCAGACTTGCTTTTTAACCAATCAGTGCTCACTTCTAGGTAACTTCACATGCGTGAGCTCAATATTATCTATATGAAATACATGAACTAGTGGTGGAAAAACTGTCAAAATGCATTCAGATTAGAGGTGACCTTCAAGGACTAAGAAATTAGCATATGAACCTCCAAGGTTTAGCTTTCAACTAAGAATACCAAGAGAATAAAGCAAAATTGGTAATAAATGTAAATTGGAATGTTGTTTAAAATCACACGCCCTATCTGAATCATGAACGTTTATTTTGGACTTGACTGTCCCTTTTAATACATATTATTGTATAAAAAAACATTCCTGGACAGAGTAATTGAATTAGGAAACAGCTTGTCTCCACTCACTATACAGCTGCCTTATCAATATTATACTGTTGACCCTATTTCTTGAATGGAAGACCAGGTTTATGATATTTAACCAAGCTGTATAAACCATTTTTAAATCAATTAAACTTTTTGATTGTCCTAAAACTTAATATGAGATTAAAGAAGAGGCTTTGGGGCCTATTTATGAAAGGCCTGTCGGTCATGATCCGACATTGCGGATCACGTCCGACAGACCTCGCTAAATGCGGAGAGCAATATGTTTTCGGCATTCAGCATTTTACCAGCAGCTCTTGTGAACTGCTGGTGCAACGCCGCCCCCTGCAGATTCACGGCCAATCGGCTGCTAGCAGGGAGGTGTCAATCAACCAGATCGACCGCTGCTTCATAACTGGGGGCCTATTTATGAAAGGCCTGTCGGACATGATCCGACATTGCGGATCACGTCCGACAGACCTCGCTGAATGCGGAGAGCAATGTGTTTTCGGCATTCAGCATTTTACCAGCAGCTCTTGTGAACTGCTGGTGCAACGCCGCCCCCTGCAGATTCACGGCCAATCGGCTGCTAGCAGGGAGGTGTCAATCAACCAGATCGACCGCTGCTTCATAACTGGGGGCCTATTTATGAAAGGCCTGTTGGACATGATCCGACATTGCGGATCACGTCCGACAGACCTCGCTGAATGCGGAGAGCAAAAAATCAAGTTTGTATATAACATAGTGACTTATCTAAAGTGGAGACATCAAACTTGCAGGCAAGTTTGACTTAATCAACTTTTCTGAGGACAAGAACAAAAGAATGCTGCAGGTGAGCCAGGGTGGACCTTTAACTTCTTCCATACAAATAGCTATTTTGAACCAACAATGCTAGAGATCCTCAGCCAGCCCACAGAGATTGACATGATTGATTCTGAATAATATATATATACATAACACACAATGTGAATCCGCCCTCCATGAGCCAACCACCTGAAGGTTCTAGTAAACAATCTTCAATAAAACAGGAACCAGCCAGGATTTTTTCAAAAACAGGGGTAAAAATGTATTGACGTTTCGGGGAGTAAACCTCCCCTTCCTCAGAACATAGAGTGTACAAGCACACTGCACCTTAAATAAGCAAACAAATACAAAAACACCTCCCCCTTCCTGTTCAGAAAGAGCGCCAAAATCACACTACTTCCGGTTCAACATGCATGACCTGGAAGTGCTTAATCAAATTATTCCAGTGTACATATCATAGTAACAATAGTGCCATAAAAAATAAAATAAATGCCCACACACTATGTATACATTCTGTGTCTCTTCATTGTATCCTTAACATATTTTAACATTCTCATCACATATAAACATCATCAACCATAGTGTGCATCATGACGATGTGTGTTTAACCACACCCGGAAGTTAAACAACCACTTGCAGTATACCGTGACTAACATTCTCTGTGCCTTTCTTTTAATTAACATATTAATCAAATGTGGTGCCTTAATGTGATCTAATCCATGTGTCAATAGAGTCATGATCATCGTAATAGACCACGCTCGCATTGTTGATGCCTACCTCCGTGTTCTCCTACGCTTACGTGTCCTGAGACCGCCACCGGAAGATACATCACTTCCGGTTCCGGTCATTACGCGTTACTCACGTTACAATGTCAAGCATGCCGTGTAGTATTAATTTGATATATTTTGATATATTTTGTTTGCTTATTTAAGGTGCAGTGTGCTTGTACACTCTATGTTCTGAGGAAGGGGAGTTTTACTCCCCGAAACGTCAATAAATTTTGACCCCTGTTTTTGAAAAAATCCTGGCTGGTTCCTGTTTTATTGAAGATTATATATATATATATATATATATATATATATATATATATATATATATATATAATGTATGAGACATCTCTACTTTATGTTTATTTTTGTTTATGAAAGAGCTGCTTTTGTTCTTTTACACCACAACCGATTAAGGACCAGGTTACAAGTGGAGCTGTATGCTATATTTAATGCTCCCGCTCGAATGTTAACTCCGCTAGAAGTTAGCAATATATTTTTAATCATTTTTATTAGATGTTGTTATTATGAGTGTAACTGTACTTTGTAATGTAGCTTTGATTTCTTTTATGACACTTTTTTGTTTTGCAAAACAGTTAACCGGCGCTCTGAGGTCAAGCTAACCTGATGCTAGTTAACTTTAATTGCACTCAAGCAATTGCGTTTACTTTCAACTTGTAATACAAGTGCAAAACCCGACGCATGCAAACATCCGCGATACACCATTTTTCGCTTGAGCGTAACTGTTAGCGATCCACTTGAAATTTAGCCCTAAATTGGGCAGATCTTGCAGGAAAATCAGATCTCATTATTCTATCAATCACTTTATATAGACACACATGTTTCCTTATATTATCAATCATCTAGATTACGAGTTTTGCGTTCGTGTTTTAACGCTGAAAAAATGGCCATTTCAGCATTAAAACAGCAACACAGCCATTACGAGTCTTGTCGGTATAGCTGTACCGCAAGCATTTTAGCCTTTAACGCAACGTCAGTCCTGCACTTGAAAAAATGACATTTCTGCATGGGATTTCTATAGTGCTGCCATTACAAGTTTTGCGGTGAGGCTAAAAAGCTTGCGTTCCAGCCTATACCGACACGATTCGTTCCGCAATCTGAGACCAGTAGTTATGAGTCTTATGCAACAAAACTGTTACACAAAACTCATAACTAAAGTATTACAAAGTACACTAACTCCCATAAACAACCTATTAACCCCTAAACTGCTCCCCTCCCGCATCGCAAACACTATTTTAAAGTTATTAACTTCTAATCTGCTGCTCCCGACATCGCCACCACTAATACATTTTATTAACCCCTATTTCCCCGCACACCAATATCGCCCACACTATAATAAAGATATCAACCCCTATTCCGCCGCTCCCCGACATCGCCGCCACTAAATAAAGTTATTAACCCCTAAACCTCTGGCCTCCCACATCACTACCACTAAATAAACCTATTAACCCCTAAACCCCCAAATTGCCAAAAACTAAATTAAACTATTAACCCCTAAACCTAAAAACCCCCTAACTTTAAATTAAAATTACAATATCCCTATCTTAAAATAAATAAATTTAAACTATAAATGAAACTAAAATTACTATTATACTAAAATTAAAATAACTACAAATTAAATAAATTAAATTACACATTAAAAAAACAACCCTACTAAATAAAATTAAATCTACAATTACAAAAAATAAAATAATACTAAAGTACAAAAAATAACAAACACTAAATTACGAAAAATAACAAACGAAATTATCCAAAATAAAAACAATTACACCTAATCTATTAGCCCTATAAAATTTAAAAAGCCCCCCAAAATAAAAATAAAAACCTAGCCTACAATAAACTACCAATAGCCCTTAAAAGGGCCTTTTGTAGGACATTGCCCTAAAGAAATCAGCACTTTTCCATGTAAAAAAATACAAAGACCCCCAACAGTAAAACCCACCACCCAACCAACCCCTCAAAATAAAAAAACTAACTCTAAAAAAAAACCTAAGCTACCCATTGCCCTGAAAAGGGCATTTGTATGGGCATTTTACTGTTGGGGGTCTTTGTATTTTTTTTTACAGGGAAAAGAGCTGATTTATTTAGGGCAATGCCCTACAAAAGGCCCTTTTAAGGGCTATTGGTAGTTTATTGTATGTTAGGGTTTTTTTTTATTTTGGGGGGCTTTTTAATTTTTTTAGGGCTATTAGATTAGGTGTAATTGTTTTTATTTTGGATAATTTTGTTTGTTATTTTTCGTAATTTAGTGTTTGTTATTTTTTGTACTTTAGTAATTTTTATTTTTTGTAATTGTAAATTTAATTTTATTTAGTAGGGTTATTTTTTTTAATTTGTAATTTTATTTATTTAGTTGATAGAGGTTAATAGGTTTATTTAGTGGTGGTGATGTGGAAGGCCAGAGGTTTAGGGCTTAATAACTTTATTTAGTGGCGGTGATGTCGGGGAGCGGCGGAATAGGGGTTAATATCTTTATTATACTGGCGGCGATATCGGGAGCGGCAGATTAGGGGTTAATAACTTTATTTCGGTGGCGGCGATGTCGGGAGCGGCAAATTAGGGGTTAATACATTTATGTAGGTGTCGGCGACGTTGTGGCGGCAGATTAGGGGTGTTTAGACTTGGGGTTTATGTTAGGGTGTTAGGTTTAAACATAACTTTTTTTCCCCCATAGACAGCAATGGGGTTGCGTTACGGAGCTTTTCATTCCGCGATCACAGGTGTTAGGTTTTTTTCTAACACTCTCTTCCCATTGATGTCTATGGGGAAAGTGTGCACAAGCACGTCAAAGCAGCGCTTGTATTTTGTGCGGTATGGAGCTTAGTGCAACCATATAGCACACACAACACAGCTTTTCAAAAACTCGTAATGGTAGCGCTATGGAGGGTGAAATAACTCAACTTTTGTTGCATTCATTTCATACCCTCTATAATACAAAACTTGTAATCTAGATGAATGTTTGTATATCAAAATCCAATATGTAGAGAGAACAACTATATATTAAAATTTTATTACCGATCTCTGGGAGTTTAATTTCTTCTGCTGGCTGTGTTTGCATAGCTTTTCTGTAGCCAGTACTTAAGTATTACAATTTTAGTATAGGTGGAGTTAGTGCAGGCAAATCAGCTATTTAACTTGTCAAAATAAAGGTAAAGGAAATATTTGAAACAATTTAATACTCTCCGTCAGGTAAAATGGATAATTGGGAACATATTAAAGGGCAGAAAATTTTACAGTACACTGTTCCTGTAATGATAAATTATCATAGTGTGTGAGGATATAATAACTATCTGCTCTCAGAGCATAAATTTAAACTATTTTTTAGTAAATGGTGGTTGTTCCTTATCAAAACTATCTATGACCCTGTAATATGGCGTTGTACTATGTATTTTACGTTTATAATACAGTAGCTTTTCTTAAGCTATTTAAATGTATATACTAGATTTGTTCTGCTTTATGAAATAAACCACCTTGTCTTTCCATAGCTCACAGTTAGGCTGGAGTTGGTCTCTATGGGCCACATTCTGCTCATTGATAAGACTGACTGATTGGCTACATGACTACTTTACTTTACTATGGGGGTTCCTTACGACAAAGCTCAATGAACAATGTAACTGTCCTGGCATTTTCTTATCATTTAATAAAAATTGAGATTTATTTTTTTTTGTAGTGAGTCAAGTAGTGTGAAAATAAAGAGTAATGTTTTATATGCACAATTTGATGTTTTAAGCTAATATAAAAGTGCTGCATCTGATGGTCAGAAAATGAAGGGTGTATTCTCCTTCAGTGTTGTTAATTTAGTCATCATAAGGAAGGAAATTGTGGGAAAGTAGTGTGTAACATTAAAAAAAAAAAAATGATGTACTTAACTCAGCTGAAAGTAATACAGATATTTTTTTTACTTCTGCAGCTCCAATTCCAGTTACCTGTTCAATGAGGGCCCTGGATTTAAGAAGAGAGTCTGCCCAGATCTTGTGCCCACCTGGGTGTCTTCAGCAGCAGCTTTCAGTGTATGGGCATGATGTATATGCAGCTGTGTCCAGCATCTGTGGAGCAGCCATACACAGGTATTCTCAAATACATGACCATGAAATCTTCATAGACAAACATTGGCAGTATAATAGGTCATACTGACCCAATGACTTTAAATGTCATAGAATGCCACCTTTTCTAGTTCATTGCGTTTCTGCCCTACTAGATCTGCCCCAGTCAACTGTAAGTGCTAATTATGTAAAGTGGAAGCATTAAAGACCAAAAACAGCCCAGTCACAAATCAGTAGACTGCGCAAACTCATAGAGCATTGTTGCCGAGTGCTGTATTACATATTGCATAAAAATCATCTATCATCTGGTGCATCACACACTACAGAGTTTGAAACTGTCAATAGAAGCAACATCAGCACTAGAACTGTGCATTGGGAGCATCACGAATTGGGTGTCCATGCCCGAGCAGCTGTACACAAGTCTCACATAAACATGCACATTGCACAATGCCAAGCGTCAGCTGAAGTGGTGTAAAGCACGCTGCCACTGGACTCTGGAGCAGTGGAAATGTATTCTCTGGAGTGATGAATCACACTTTACTATCTGACAGTCTGATGGAAGAATCTGGGAGTGATGGATGCCAGGAGAATGCTACCTATCCAAATGCATAGTGGCTACTGTAAAGTTTGGTGGAGGAAGGGCAATGGGCTGGGGGTTGTTTTTCAGGGTTTGGGCTAGGCCCTATAGATCCAGTGAAGGGTCATCTTAATGCCACAGGATACAAAAACATTTTAGACAATTGGGTGTTTTCAACTTTGTGGCAACAGCTTTGGGAAGGCTTGTTCCTGTTCCAGCATGAATGTTCCCCTGTGCATGACATGAAGACCATTAAGACATGGTTTGATGAGTCTGGTGTAGACAAACTCAAGTGACCTGCATAGAGCCCTGACCTCAACCCCATTAAACCCTTTGGGATGAATTAGAATGCTGATTGAAAGCTATACCTTACATCCAACAACAGTGCTTGACCTCACAAATGTTATTTTGCTTGAATGGGTACAAATTACCACAGACACATTGCAAAATCTTGTGAAAAGCCTTCCTAGATTATTATTATTATTATGTCTGAAAAAAAATACTGTAAACAAGTTTGAAAAGATCTGTCTTGTGTAGATACAGTAAGAAAATCTTTCTTGGTTTGCAAGGAACCTATTCGGTGGTGTATGATACAGCACTGTCTGTAGATTGGAAGTCTAAGGCAGTCATTTGGGTTGGTTATCTCTTTTTCTTTCTTTGCAGAGGGGTGATCCCCAGCAACGGTGGATCAGTAACCCTACAGAGACTTCCAGGGGAGGAAAATTACCCAGCAGTATATGCGAAAGGTGTACAGTCCCAAGCTCTAAGAAAGTGGTCATCATCATTTTCCGTTTCCAGTAAGTAGCTTGGAGGAGATGAGGAAAGTGAAGCAGTGGATTGCAAAGAAGAAGTGTAGCTGTGATGACTATGTAGTAAGAGATGAGGAGTCATTGATGCAAGTTTACTTAATAGCTGTATCATTAGCTAGAACACTACTTTATACTTTTACAACTATACATTTAGACATTTAGAAAATGGCATTCAAGTAAAACTGATAAAGATATGAAATATTAAATAAATAACAAACTGTCAAGAGAAGATCATAGTCCAGTGACGTGTCCCAAAAGAACTTACAGTATTGAAGTATAATGGATGATATTCCCTATGTAAGACCGTAATGGGTACTCATCTAATATAGCAGCATAATGGAATAATATATTGTCATAATAAAGCAGTTTCTAATGATAAATTGGGTGAAATGTAAGTTATCCTACAAAGGGTTTACAATCTATTGGATTACTTGGTGACCCAGCTAAAGGAGTACGCAGTCTAATAGTCAAATGGATAAATATGTATAAATAAGTATTACGGTATTAAAAAAGATTCTAAATTTATATTTTCTGTGTATAAAATGGTGAACCTGATTACAAACATTTCTAGTTTAGTTAGAATTATTAAATATGGAATAGCTGTAATCTTTTTTTCTAGGGACATTAACATTATAATATTGTTTGATAGTTATGACATGTATGCTACCGATATATATGAGACTCTGCACTGTTTTCTGAGCTATGGACCTTTATTAAGAGAAACATACACTTAAAGTACCACTAAATACAGTATAATTGCATAATCAACAAATGCATAATAAAAATACAATGCAAAAGCACTTCTGAATTTCAAATGAGTAGTAGATTTTTTTTCTGATAAATTTTAGTCATTCTTATTTTCCGTCAACCTTTATCATGTGATAGCCATAAGTCAATCACAAAATGCATATACATATATACGGTGAATTCTTGCAGATGTTCAGTAGGAGCTGGTGCCTCAGAAAGTGTGCATATTTAAATATTGTGCACATTCTGATAATGGAAAGATTTTAAAATGATGTGCTCTATCTGAATAATGAAAGTTTAATTTTGACTTTAGTGCCAATTTAATTCCATAAAGTCTGGTAAACTCACTTATAGATTAGACAAATCATGTAACTGCTTCACAATTGTCCCTATTTGTGTTCTCTTAATTCCTAATTCTTTTACTGATTAAGCTCTGTACCCTTACATACATGGCACAATCAATGGGTTATGTAATGTTTTTTGTGTGCCTTTTCCTCTGCATTTTCTCTTATTAGTAAGTTCTTTTTAAACCAACAAGAGGAGAACCAGACTGAATTGGGGGAGTTTTTCTGCATATAATGACAATATCTAGATGAATGCTCGACCTTCAAATTTGCATTCTAAGACTGCCTTTAAGCACGTTGTATCTCCTTTACAGAAACCAGACCCCGCGGACAGGAAGTCTCTGGAAAACCTGTTACCACCTCAGGTAAATGCAATCATTTCTACTTCATTCTGCTAGTAGCTAGTGATATAACGTCTAATCTATCCCTGGATTTATAACAATCCATTGAAGAAGGTGGTGTACAGTGAATTGCACAGGCTTTCAATTTTGACAGCATTCAAAATCATTAGAAAACTAAATTTATGCTTACCTGATAAATTAATTTCTTTCATGGTGGTGAGAGTCCATGACTCCACTAGGAGGATGCAAAGATTCCCCAAATCTCCAATAGTTCTCAATCCCTCCCACCTCCCTGGTTAGCCAGTCTTACGCATAGCCAACCAAGAAGTAGTAGGAAGGAAAGAGCAGGAAAAATTAAGTTCAAGACTAGAACTGCCACACAAAAAAATTAAAATAAGTAAAATAAATTAAAATGGGCGGATCTCGTGGACTCTCACCCCCATGAAAGAAATGAATTTATCAGGTAAGCATAAAACACAATTTATGCTCACCTGATACATTCATTTATTTCAAGGTGTTGAGAGTCCCCAAGTCCATCACTCCTGGGATTCAACTCCTGACCACTAGGAGAAGGCAAAGATTTCAAAAAACTCAAAGAGAATTCTATCTCTCCTATCTAGCCACTCTGATGTATAGCCAAGTAAGGAGAATTAGAAAGCTAGGAAAGGACAGGGAATTGAGGTGCAAAACTAGAACTGCTACCAGAAAAAAAGTAACAATTAAAATAAATAAGGTGGCAATTGTGGACTCTCACCAATTCAAAATAAATTAATTTATCAGATAAGCATACATTTTGCTTTGTTTCATAAGGTGGTGAGAGTCCACGAGTTCATCACTCCCGTAAACTAATACCAAAGCTGTGGAGTCCACGAGTAATGAGGGTGGGATACAATTTTTTTTGAGAAGGCATGCCCCTAATTTCCAGACACTGCTGCCTGGAGAACTTTCCTACCAAAAGCTACTTCCAAAGAAGCAAAAACATCAAAGTGGTAGAATTTAGTAAAGGTTGCTGCTCTGCAAATTTGTTCTTTAGAAGCCTCATTTTAAATGCAGAGGAAGCATAAACTGATCTGGTAGAGAAAGCAGAAAAATTCTTTGAGAGAGACATTCCTACTCCAAGGAAGCCTTTTGGAATAAAACCCTTAACTAAGAAGCAAAAGTAATGTCTGTGACCTTTAGACTTTTTAGAGGACCTAAGAATAGAATGGACATACTAGAGGATTGCCTAAAATCCTTTGTAGCCTCAACTACATCCAAATTATGAAGAAGAAGCTCTTTAGAATTCTTATGATTTAGATAAAGTGAAGGAACCACAATTTCTCTATTGATGTCGTTAAAAGATACTTCCTTTGGCAAGAAATCAAATTTGGTTCTTAAAACAGATAATGAGAATAACAAAGAAAAAGCAGACAATACAGAGACTCATCTGGCTGAAGAGATCGCTAAAAGAAACAATACACAGGCTTTAATCTGACTAAAGCTTGAAAAAAAATACTGGACATCAGGAAGTTTAGCAATTTTTCTATGGCACAGAACTGAAAGAACTGAAATTTGACTCTTGTAGACCCTAGCAGATAAAACCTTGTCTAAAACTTTTTATAAAAATTGCAAAATTTTGGGAATTCTGAAAGAATGCTAATTAAAACTCTGGTTGTCCCACCAAGAAAGAAAATGTTTCAATACTTGTGTGATATATTTTCCTTGTGGCAGGTTTCCTGCCCTGGATTGAAGTATTTACAACAGCATCAGAGAAACCTGACTGTTTTAAAATTAAGTGTTCAATCTTCAAGCCATCAAGTTGAGAGAGTCAAGATCTTTTTTTATTTGAAACTTTTTATTGAGGTCTTTCACATTAAAAGAAATATGCTTACATGAGAGTATACAGGTAATGAAAATGAAGGATGGAGGGTTTACCTAGTAAGTAAACAAAAACAGAAAAAATGCAGACAAGTCCTCTCTATCAGAACAGACCATCTCTGGAGAGCTCCTAAAATTGCACTGAATTTAACACGTTTTCACCTCTTAGCCAATAGCCGTGCGGTAAATCCGGCTCCAATGGGCGCCAAGCCGAATTTACCGCACGGCTATTGACTAAGATGTGAAAACGTCACCTCTTAGCCAAATATTTTTTTTGTCGTGGGCTTCTGTACAAGGCAAAAACGGCTTTCGATTGAATCAAATAAAGGAGCCTTTCTACATGAAGTATCTTATACTTCATGAATAAAAGTGCCCTTTATTTGTTTCAATAGAAAATCCTAGCATTTGTAAAACGCTAGGATTTACTTTCACTTTAACAGCAGGTATGGAAATTGCTAATTAACTTTTCTTCAGCAAGATTAGGATCTTGAACTCCTTACCTACATAAAACTTACTTTAGCAATACACAAAGGTGTTTCAGTTTGAACATAAAAGAGGATGAATCTGGGACTTAATTATCAGAAAAATATTCACTTTCAGAAGGACCTTAGGTATCAGAATCTGAATAATTGAGAGGCTTTTTAGCCGATCTAACCTTTAAAGATTCAGAATGGGAAGATAAGTGCACAATTTGTTGATTGTCAGATATTTTGTGCATACTTTGAGAATGCAGAGCTGTCAACATTTTAAAAACAGTTGAGCGCACAAAATATTTAAAACTATCTTTTAAAAAGCAAACAGAGGGAGACTCTTTTAGCTGCAAAAGCATACAAGCATTGCAAAGTTAAAGGGACATTGTACACTAGATTTTTCTTTGCATAAAGGTTTTTTAGTAACAGTGTGCTGATTTTCAGACTCTTAATCAAAATGTCAGATGTAGACCCAGATCTACAGAGTCCTGCTGCTCAGCTTTGGAATCTGTCTTTTCATATGCAGGGAAGGGGGAAGGGAAGAGTGTCTGCTCTTCCTGATTTCCCAGTCCCTTTTATTGGGTGTCACAGCCTAACCTCATCAACAGTGCTAAACTTTAAGCTTCTAAGTATGTTTTTAAAAGGTTTTATACTGGATTTTTTACATCAATATCTGTGCATATTTTAATTTATAGTAGTGTCAGTTTTAAAACACCACAGAAATGAGATCTGAACAATAAGCAGAATAATAAACACAACAATTCAGGGATCTTTATGGAGAACCTCGCAGTAAAAAAAAAGGACAGGATTTGAGACAAAAATGTTTTGATGAAAATGCACTTAAAATATTAAATATATAATAATAATGAAAAATGGACCCTTGTCGCTTGGTTGGAATCTAGAAGGAAAATGTACCCCCTAGCAGCTGTGTACATTCACCATGTAACTCAACACTCGTGCATGCATAGCAAGAGGCAGAAATTAGCATAGTAATAAAATTAACCCCCACACTGACGAAATTCCTCACAGAAATTTTTGCAGCTTCCAGTAATTATGCATGAAACAGAAAAGCACGCTAATCCATGTCAGCAGCGTGAACAAATAAAAAAACTGTAGCTTCCAGCAAGTGTAGAAGCTGCCATAAAGTAAAATCTATTAAATCAAAATTGCCAAATAAGAAATAAGATCAAATAAATAATAATTATAAACTGTCACTAATCACAGGTTCCACAGTGTATAAGGATTTCCAAAAAAAATGTTGAAAGTCATATACAGACTAAAGTATATGTGTGGTGTAAACTGTCTAATACATTTGTCCCCTGGTTATGAAGTACTGTGCCAGTAGAAAGCCCATCCAGTGCTGTGTATGTTCCAGCAGAGGATGACTGTAAGGAATATCTCGATGACCCAACATGAGAAGGCTAAGGGACCAGTCCCCGCTATACCTGTGGCAGACTTGTGACTAACTACTCAACTGGAAGTAATTGTGTACCACCCTATACTCTGATCTTCGCTCTGTCCTTCAGTAGCAGCTCTCTGAGGGAAAAATGGACCCCTCTCAACAAAGAGTCAGGAGCACACCACTTCTTTACCAACTTCCTAGGAAGCAAAGATTAGACTGGCTAACCAGATAGGTGGGAGGCATTAAGTACTTTTGAAGTTTTGGGGAATTTTGCCTCCTCCTAGTGGCCAGGAGTTGAATCCCAGGAGTAATGGACTTGTGGACTCTCACCACCTTATGAAAGAAATCCTTTTTTATATATTAAAATTATTGTGCATGTTCACTTACTAATAAATACAATTATTTCTTGAGTTAATAAAAACAAAAGTTAAAACAAATATCTCACACTAAATCACACTTAATATATATTGTTATATTGTTAACAAATTAAACATGATCAGTTAACTACTTTAATGCTCATAAAGGAATAGATTACAAGTGGAGTGAATTTGCCCGTTTACGGGCGCACGTTAAATAACCAGCCATTACAAGTCATCACACATTATAGTGTTTAACCACTGCAAAACAATGCACGGCTGGGACCTAAATGAACACATCTGTTGAGGAAATGAAAAGAGGCATATGTGAATAGCCACTAATTACCAGCTATCTATGCATTACTGATCCTGAGACTACCTACGTATTCTTTTAGGTATTCCGAAAGAATTAAAGAAATTCAACAATAAAATTAAATTGAAAAGTATCTTAAAATGTAGTGCTCTTTCTGAACCATAAAAATGTCATTTTGACTTTTATGTCCCCTTAATTGGACCTTTCATGAACTGCATTCAAACCACATTTGGCTGGGTATCTTTGGCTCCTTTCTAGATCCATGTCTGGATTTGTCTGAATCCCCCCTTTCCCTAAAAAGCAAAAAAGCTTGAGTAAAGCCCTTTTACTTATTTTTAGTGCATTTACCCAATCTGTGTAGAAAGAAAAAAAAAAAAAAGTTGTCATGCTGCTTAAAGGGGACAGTAAAGTCAAAGTCATAATTAGACATGCATGATTTAGACAGAGCATACAATTTTAAACAACTTTTCAATTTACTTCTATGATTTAATTTTCTTCCTTCTATTGTTATCATTTGCTTAAAGGTTTATCTAGGAAAGATCAGGAGCAGCAAAGAACCTAGGTTTTAGCAGCTGATTGGCGGTTGCATATATAGAAACCAGTAGTGCATTGCTGCTCCTTCAACAAATTAAACCAAGAGAATGAAGCAAATTTGATATCTATCTGAATCATGAAACAAAAATTTTGTGCATTTAATGAATTAGAGTGCTACAGAAAAAGCGCAAAAACACATTGGATATGATGTTTTCAAAGGGCAAACTCAAATGTGTTGAAATTTAGATTATTCGCCTTTAGATTGTAAGCGTGAGAGCCTCTAACTGTAGCTTGATATAAAAGTGCATCTACAACTACTCAAGGGCTCTCCTATTGTTTCTCATGTACATTGTGTAGTCTCATAAGTTTTTGTTGTATTGTTCCTTTGTTATTGTAATGTACCTTTGTATAGCATTGCGTAAAATATTGGCGCTTTATAAATTAAAAATAATAATAATAATTAAAATCCAAGTCAATGAAATCCAAAAAATATTTATGCAATAATTTTACTAACTTCCTTAGTCAATTAATTTTAAAGTGACATTGCAGTTATATTTTTCTATCTTTAGTAGATGATCAACATTGAAAACATTGATACTGAAAAAAGAGTGAAGTAAAAGCCAATTAAGGGCCAGATTACAAGTGGAGCACTAATTTATCGCGTGCCCGCAAATGGCAATAACCAGGAATTACAAGTGGCTGGTTATTGCTACCGCAAACTCGAGGTAGCAATTAGCACTTTTAAAACATTAACCAGAGGTCAGACCTCTGGTTAATTTTTTTTAAGTGCCCCAATTGGCCCCAAGTTAAAGTATACTCTAGTTTTTTATTTTAAAAGCATGTATAATTTTTTTAATGAAAAAAAAACTGCACTATGCAGTTCTTGGGGGCTTCCACGAAAGTGATATTTGCGCTCAACTTAGTAATACAGTATTACAAGTGTGAGGTGCAATGCGAACATTAGGAAGCTTTGCGCTCATGATACAGCGCTGCCATAGGCTCCAATGGGAGCCTCGCTCTCATGCTGTCAGACACGGTAAGTTGTGCAGTGATGGGCAGCAAATATAAATATGTATATGAATAAATACATATATATTTGTGTGTTAATATTATTATTATTACCGGTTATTTGTAGAGCGCCAACAGATTCCGCAGCATTAATGTATAAACACATAAATATATACTGTATGTATTTAAGCATATATATTTATAGGGAACACACAGTTCCCATAGACCGCAATGTAAAAGCACTTTTCAGTGCTATTTTTTTTTTCTAACACCCCACACAGCTGCCGTCTTAAACCCCTACAAACTGCTTCATGCAGTTTTAAAAAAAATTAAAATAATGCTACAATTTTTTATTTTATAAAATAACTTCACACTGTATTTTGGGGGCAATTGGGACACATTTAGAAAAATAACAAGAGATCTGATCAATTAGTGCTCCACTTGTAATCTGGCCCTCTGTCTTTGAAGGGCTATTTAAATGCAAACAATGATATGTGCTAATTCATTACAACAAGTGTTACTGATCCTATAACACCAGGATTGAGATTACATATGCGGTGTCGCCTGCAAAAGTCGGCATCGCCAGTTTTTAGTCCGGTATTGCTATAACATATAAGGGGCTGCATATAAATGCAACAAGTATATTTCACCTGTCGCCCGCTAGAAATTTTACTCCATTTTCACCTTGCCACACATAGGCAGGCGCAACAAGCCTTGAGCTGAATATATAAGTACCGTAACTCCCTGGAAGTTCTAACACCTAACGCATGTGCAATCTCTACCTGTCAACCGCCATACCCCACAGAAATAACTAAATAAAATCTATTAACCCCTAATCCGCCAACCCCCACATCGTAAAGTATCTAATCAACCTATTAACTCTTAAACCTCCAACCTCCCACAACGCAATAAACCTGATTACACTATTAACCCCTAAACCGCCAACCCCCCACATCACAATAAACCTAATTAACCTATTAACTCCTAAACCGTCAACCTCCCACAATGCAAAAAAACTAATTACACTATCAACCCCTAAACTGCCAGCCCCCGCAACGCAAATAATTTAATTACTAAGCCCCCTACCTAACACCCCCTAAATTAACCCCGATTACATAAAATAAAAAAGACTAAGTTACAATTAAAATAAAAGACCTAACATTACTCTAAAAAATGAACATTAAAGGGACACTGAACCCAATTTTTTTCTTTTGTGATTCAGATAGAGCATGCAATTTTAAGCAACATTTTAATTTACATCTATTATCAATTTTTCTTTGTTCTCTTGCTTTCTTTATTTGAAAAAGAAGCCATTTAAGCTATTTTTTGGTTCAGAACCATGGAAAGCACTTGTTTATTGGTGGGTGAATTTATCCACCAATCGGCAAGAACAACCCAGTTTGTTCACCAAAAATGGGCCGGCATCCTTACATTCTTGCATTTCAAATAAAGATACCAAGAGAATGAAGACAATTTGATAATAGGAGTCAATTAAAAAGTTGCTTAAAATTGCATGCTCTATCTGAATCACAAAAGAAAAAAATTGGGTTCAGTGTCTCTTTAAAAAAAGTCTAAAAATACAGAAAAAAATAAACCAAATTATCAAAAATAGAAAAATTAAACCTAATCGAATACCCCTATGAAAATAAAAAAGCCCCCACAAAATAAAAACACCCCCTAATCTAAACTAAACTACCAATAGCCCTTAAAAGGGCATTTTGTAGATTAGGGGGTGTTTTTATTTTCATAGGGGTATTATATTAGATTTAATTTTTTTAATTTTGATAATTTGGTTTATTTTTTCTGTACTTTTAGACTTTTTTATTTTTTGTAATTTTAGATGTATTTATTTTAATTTAATATGTTTTTTGTGGAATGTTATTTTTTTTAATTAAATTTTAACTTTATTTTTTTAGTTTATCTCATTGGGGTTAATTTAGGGGTTCTTAGGTTAGGGGGCTTAGTGATAAATTTAGTTATTTGCGTTGTGGGGGTTGGCAGTTTAGGGGTTAATAGTGTAATTAGGTATACTGCATTGTGGGGGATGGCGGTTTAGGGGTTAATACATTTATGAGGTAGATTGCAATGTGGGTGAATGGCAGATTAGGGGTTAATAGTTTATTTAGGTATATTGCGTTGTGGGGGGTGGCGGTTTAGGGGTTAATCACTTTTCGTTTTAGTTGCGATGTTAGGAATGGCGGATTAGGGGTTAATAGTTTTTTAAGGTTTAGTGCGTTGTGGGGGTGGCGGTTTAGAGGTTAATACATGTATTAGTATTTGCGATGTGGGGTGATGGCGTATATAGGGTTTTTTACATGTCAGGTTTATTTTTTGGAAGGCAGGTTAGACTTTTACAGGCGATGTAGGATTTTTTTGTGTTTTTATTACGCGCCGGAAGTTTCTAAACTGCCGTAAGTCACTGGCGACTCCAGAAATGTGTATTTCCGCACATTTCTGGACATCACCAGTTTATCCGACTTACGGCAGTTTATGAACTGCCGCCGTGGTTTATGTGATTCGCCAATGTGTGAGGAGAATTTACGGGGGACGCGGGTTTCAGCAGTTGCACTGAAACCTGCGCCGCATATGTAATCTTGCCCCAGATGTTTAAGCTCCAAGGGGTCAATTTATTAATGTGCGTACGGACATGATACAATATAGAGTATCATGTCTGCTGCACATTGATAAATGCCGACAGCAGGGGGTGTCAATCAACCCGATCGTATTCGATCGGGTTGATTTCTGTCCGCTGCCCCAGAGCAGGCGGACAGGTTATGGAGCAGCTTCATAACTTCCGTTTCCGGCAAGCCTTCACGGGGCATCAAGCTCCGTACGGAGCTTGATAAATTGACCCCCAAGTGTTAACCACATAGGTGAAGTCTTCTGAGCAGAACAAAAATGGTTTATGGCAATTTGTTTGACAGCAGCTGCTCCTGGTTGGCTCATCAGCTATGCCCTGCTTATCAGCCATGTTCACAAGCAAGGCTCTACCTGTGTATTTAATCAGATGTCTGATCTTAAAGGGACACTGAACCCAATTTTTTTCTTTTGTGATTCAGATAGAGCATGCAATTTTAAGCAACATTCTAATTTACTCCTATTATCATTTTTTCTTCGTTCTCTTGCTATCTTTATTTGAAAAAGAAAGTCCAGAACCTTGGACAGCACTTGTTTATTGGTGGATGAATGTATCCACCAATCAGCAAGAACAACCCAGGTTGTTCACCAAAATGGGCCGGCATCTAAACTTACATTCTTGCTTTTCAAATAGAGATACCAAGAGAATGAAGAACATTTGCTAATAGGAGTAAATTAGAAAGTTGCTTAAAATTGCTTGCTCTATCTGAATCACTAAAGAAAAAAATTTGGGTTCATTGTCCCTTTAAGTATTGTGCAACAGAGAAATTGGAATTTAAGCTCCTGGAGGAAAAACATGTTGTCTGATTTGCTAAGTAATAAATAAAGTATGTTTTATATTTGTTTTGCTTTTTTTATAGCCAGGAGACAAAAGAAAACCCCACAGAAGGCATCAGGAAATAAAGGTAGCGTATGAGCCTAAGGATGCTGCAGATATTACAATAACTAATTATAGGCATAACTCATCCTATTGAACATCCCACAATAAGTCACCACTAATGGCAACCATGAAATACAAACTTAACGTTACAATTGCAAGACAAGCTGTTAGAAAAGTCTGGGCACCTTCATCTGACGCAGAACAAGAGATGTGATGAAAGTAATCTAGGGGGGATTGATAGACAATCTGTTTGATTACTTATTTTGTAAATAAAAGTTGAATTAGTAAAATACATATTTTTGAATGTAAAAAAAAGTCTTCACTTGTTCTATTTCCTTCTCACTACAGATTGCAAAGCTGAAGTTGCCTTTGTTATCGATGGCAGCAACAACATTGGTCAACGTCGTTTTAACCTACAGAAGAATTTTGTATCCAAAGTAGCTGTGATGTTGGGAATTGGCACAGAGGGGCCTCATGTGGGAGTGGTACAGGCAAGGTAAATTGAGTGGTAACTTGGCATTTATCTACCATCTAGAAAGAGGGGACCATATCTTATGAAGACCAGGTTTGATGTAGGACAAGTGTGCTTGTGTGTGGATTCTTGTGAGTCAAGAGGTAGGTTTAAGTTCTAGTGGGTTCCTGTTAGCAAACTCTGCTGTAATATGGGCACATGTATATTGCTAAAACTATATGAACATTCTCATTTATCGGTTATTCATAAGGTCTTCAATGAAAATAGAGAAGTTTTTGAAGAACAGGATTTTGGATTACATTATAATATGTGAGTAGATATAACATGAGATCAGTCCTGCTGTTAATATCTGCAACATGACCAATGCACTTCCTGTCCCAAAGAACTGTATCTCAAGCAAAAAAAAAAAAAAATCTAGCCCATGCTGGCAGCATCTTGCAAGGATATCACAATGTTGTTGCAGTTTATCTTGACCTATTGTTATGCCTATAAAACCCCCATTTTTATTAACATCGGGTGCCAGACAGGACTAAGCAAATGGGGAAAGATGAAATATAAATAGTCTGCTACATTAAGTAAACAGTTATACCTATATTATAATGGTAAAAACGTCTTCATTACACCGGGGGGGCTCCTCTGTTCCACGCTTCCCCCAAATGCTCCAATAACCATGATTGTAAATTGACCCATCTCAATAACACCTTCCTTTTCTAACTACTATACTCCTTTCACCCCTAACAGAACATAACAAAAAAACTATATTAACCCTTCCTACCCTGATTACATCTCAAAACAGAAGTTGCAAAACTAACACTAACCTGAACAAGACATAAACCATCTACAGAAAAAAGTACCCAATGGACAGTTGGGTTAATAATACAGTGTGTGGGGTAACTGTATGTGGGTAATGTATGGTTTCATCATAGAATACTTTATATGTCATTGTTTCACTATGGCATTTTAGCTGTCACTTGTCACAGTGACATGTGTTATTACAGTGATTTACCTTTTTCTGAATCTACATCAGGGCTAATCTTTGAAAAAAGCCCTGAAGTAACCTTTGTATTTATCCAAGTACCTACAGGTGTACATGTACCCCGTGTCTAGGGTGTAATCATAGCATCCCCCCAACATCTCAGATATTTCAGGTTAACCCGGATAGCTATATAATATAGGTAACAGAACTCATTGAATCAGAAGTTCTTTATTCTGCTGGACATATTGACCAATAGAACATCTATTATTTAGTGACATTCAAAATACCAAACTGTCTCTTTCAATAGGTGAGGGATTATTTTATACAGCCACGGCAATAAAGCCACATGAAAAATAGCTGCCATGTTGTTTTGTTTTTTTGTGATTTAGCCCTTAGAGAGGACTATATGGCTCTTATTCAAGGAGTCTAGTATCAGATATGTAACGATTACGTCTTTATCAGTGAATTTGTCATTTCTTAGTTTTTAGGGATTATAGATAGTTTTCCCTCTTATTTCTAAGTTTCTACCTTTCATATAACCTAACACTGCTATCAAGGGTCAAGTCCTACAAAAAAAAGTGTGGGAACTCACCAAGACTTCCCCCCCTTTACCAATTATTATTGTTCTATACACACACACTGTGTTTATACGTATATAATCTATACACTTTGGTTAATGAAAGCAAATTAAAACCAATGAAGGGTTGAATGGTTGCCTTCGGGCCTGAGACTACTCCTCTATCACAGAGTCTCACCCACTTAAGGTGCAACAGTCCTATTTCTGCTGAGGGGAGCTAAATAACCCTAGTGCAAGCCACACAGAAATGCAAGCACCATGTGTTCCACACAGTGCGGGGTGATTACACAACAGGAGCGCTGACAGGCTATCATTTAGTGTATTGTAGGAGGTGTTACTGCCTATTACTAGAGGATCTCACTATCCCTCTAACCAGACTGTACTCCACATTCTCCCACCAGTAGCAGCAGTGTTTACTGAAGTGTTTCTGTTCTCTTTCTTAGTTCCACCTGCAAACATAGTGCAGGAACTCTGTTCCCATGCGTTCCCGCTGGACTTGACCCCTGCTACACATGTATTTAACAACTCAATAAATGAAGAATAAAGATAGTAAAATACAGTAAAAGCACGCATAGCCATTTATACTCTTCAGTTCATATATTCTTCTACCTTACCATGACTAGACTCGTGTTTCAGCTATAGATTGTAAGTTTGAGAGTCTTTGCATATGCTGCACTTTGGATGAATAAGAGAGCATCTGTGACTTTACTGAATTTAGCTCAAGACCATGATCTTCCTTTCCTTTTGTTCATATTTATAAAATGTAGTCTCTTTGTAAAATATAATAATAATTATTATTGTTTCTCATGCAGTGAGTTGCCCAAAACTGAGTTTTATCTAAAAAACTTCACCTCTTCCAAAGACGTCAACTTTGCAGTGAAGGAGATCAGCTTCAGAGGTGGAAATTCAAACATAGGTGAGTAAAAATACAGGAAAAGATGAGGGAAGAGCCCTAAGGTATAAACAAATTTGTTCTTATTAAAACGATACAGCAAAATTAATAGTTTTGCAAGCAAGGACATTAAAGGGACACTGATCCCAATTTTATTCCTTTTGTGATTCAGATAGAGCATGCAATTTTAAGCAACTTTCTAATTTACTCCTATTATCAAATTTTATTCATTCTCTTGGTATCTTTATTTGAAAAGCAAGAATGTAAGTTTAGATGCCGGCCCATTTTGGTGAATAACCTGGGTTATTCTTGCAAGAGAACGAAGAAAAATTGATAATAGGAATAAATTAGAAAGTTGCTTAAAATTGCATGCTCTATCTGAATCACTAAAAAAAATGGGTTCAGTGTCCCTTTAAAGCTTATAAAAATACAAATATTGAAAGAAATCTGCTTTTTAAGATAATAACAATTAACAGATTGTTTTTTTTATTTAAACTGCCTCTGATGCTTCACAAATGATATTCTACTTTCTTTCATGTACACATGATATTAATGGATTTATTGACTTCAATAACATTAATCTACCAGGGAAGACAAAGCAAAAAAAGAGATAAATCACATTCCAGTTGTAAATTGTTATAGTTTTAAGGATAATGTTGTTGATATGAAACCCAAAAACCCAAAATAATATTTTGTGACTCAGACAGTGCATACAATTTTTTTTTTTTTTTCCAATTTTCTTTTATTATCAAATTTGCTTAATTTCCTTGATCTTCTTTGTTGAAGAGATACGTGTCTGGAGCACTGCATACAGGAAATAGTGGTGCCATGATCTAGTGCTTTTGCAAAAATTCTTGCAAAACTGCTGCCATATAGTGCTCCAAATATTGGCAGGCTCCTGATATACCACAAAGAAAAGAAAAATTGATAATAGAAGTAAATTAGAAAGCTGTTTAAAATTGCTCTATCTGAATAATCAAAGAAAAGTTTTGGGTTTTTATATCCCTTCAAGTTTACAATTGGAATGTAACCTAACATCAAGGGGCCGATATAGCGTATCATGTCCGCCGCACATCGATAAATGCCGACAGCATACGCCATCAGCATTTATCATTGCACAAGCAATGCTGCCGTATAGGATAGGGCGGATTGAAGACAGCAGCTTCAGAGGCAGCGGACAAGTTATGGAGCAGCGGTCTTTAGACTGCTGCTTCATAACTGCTGTTTCCGGGGAGCTTAAAGTCCCTTGTTAAATCTACGCCCAAATCTTTATTTTGGGATGTCTATAAGATTTTCTAACATCATCAAGTAACAGATAAGAGTTTTTTTTAAAGCTGATCCAAAAACATTGTTTAAAAAGGGCTCAGCTCTCTCTCCGACCCCCACTTGGATGCTTATTTCTTCTGGTGTCTCTTGTTTCCTTAGCCAGTACTCAACAGGAAACGTAGCTATCACATGACAATATAAAGGCAAAGTAGCTATTTATAAACAGTTCAATACATTCCAGCAGGTAAAATTGATAATTGGGGACACATTAAAGGAAGAAAAGTTTAAGAGGGCCCTGCGTACACATACTGACACCATACCTCATATATATATATATATATATATATATATATATATATAATATATATATATATATATATATATACAGGGAGTGCAGAATTATTAGGCAAGTTGTATTTTTGAGGATTAATTTTATTATTGAACAACAACCATGTTCTCAATGAACCCAAAAAACTCATTAATATCAAAGCTGAATAGTTTTGGAAGTAGTTTTTAGTTTGTTTTTAGTTATAGCTATTTTAGGGGGATATCTGTGTGTGCAGGTGACTATTACTATGCATAATTATTAGGCAACTTAACAAAAAACAAATATATACCCATCTCAATTATTTATTTTTACCAGTGAAACCAATATAACATCTCAACATTCACAAATATACATTTCTGACATTCAAAAACAAAACAAAAACAAATCAGTGACCAATATAGCCACCTTTCTTTGCAAGGACACTCAAAAGCCTGCCATCCATGGATTCTGTCAGTGTTTTGATCTGTTCACCATCAACATTGCGTGCAGCAGCAACCACAGCCTCCCAGACACTGTTCAGAGAGGTGTACTGTTTTCCCTCCTTGTAAATCTCACATTTGATGATGGACCACAGGTTCTCAATGGGGTTCAGATCAGGTGAACAAGGAGGCCATGTCATTAGATTTTCTTCTTTTATACCCTTTCTTGCCAGCCACGCTGTGGAGTACTTGGACGCGTGTGATGGAGCATTGTCCTGCATGAAAATCATGTTTTTCTTGAAGGATGCAGACTTCTTCCTGTACCACTGCTTGAAGAAGGTGTCTTCCAGAAACTGGCAGTAGGACTGGGAGTTGAGCTTGACTCCATCCTCAACCCGAAAAGGCCCCACAAGCTCATCTTTGATGATACCAGCCCAAACCAGTACTCCACCTCCACCTTGCTGGCGTCTGAGTCAGACTGGAGCTCTCTGCCCTTTACCAATCCAGCCACGGGCCCATCCATCTGGCCCATCAAGACTCACTCTCATTTCATCAGTCCATAAAACCTTAGAAAAATCAGTCTTGAGATATTTCTTGGCCCAGTCTTGACGTTTCAGCTTGTGTGTCTTGTTCAGTGGTGGTCGTCTTTCAGCCTTTCTTACCTTGGCCATGTCTCTGAGTATTGCACACCTTGTGCTTTTGGGCACTCCAGTGATGTTGCAGCTCTGAAATATGGCCAAACTGGTGGCAAGTGGCATCTTGGCAGCTGCACGCTTGACTTTTCTCAGTTCATGGGCAGTTATTTTGCGCCTTGGTTTTTCCACACGCTTCTTGCGACCCTGTTGACTATTTTGAATGAAACGCTTGATTGTTCGATGATCACGCTTCAGAAGCTTTGCAATTTTAAGAGTGCTGCATCCCTCTGCAAGATATCTCACTATTTTTGACTTTTCTGAGCCTGTCAAGTCCTTCTTTTGACCCATTTTGCCAAAGGAAAGGAAGTTGCCTAATAATTATGCACACCTGATATAGGGTGTTGATGTCATTAGACCACGCCCCTTCTCATTACAGAGATGCACATCACCTAATATGCTTAATTGGTAGTAGGCTTTCGAGCCTATACAGCTTGGAGTAAGACAACATGCATAAAGAGGATGATATGGTCAAAATACTCATTTGCCTAATAATTCTGCACTCCCTATATATATATATATATACAGTATATACATATATATATATATATATATATATATATATATATATATATATTTATATATATATATATATATATTAGAACACAGGAGAGCACTCTCACTTCAAACTCGAATGGCCAGGGTGCTAGTAACCACTAAATACAAGTAACAAAAACTTGCACTCGCTGGTCTTCTTTTTAAAAAACACACTTTACCACTTTGAGACAACAAATAAAGTGTCTTCACTTTAATATATTTTTTGGGTCCCTCTAATTTGAATAGGCCCGTATGTCACCTTGCTGTTAATCTATTATGCAAAGAAAGACATGGAATTTCATGCTTTGGAAGGGCAATCACATTAACTTGGCAATTTGGTTCTCTGACAGCTGTTATCTCCACAATTAAATCACAGTACCTCTCAGAAATCTCTAATCATAGGTCATTTTTGTCCATGGTTAAGGGGGAAAAAATGGCAGAGCAGATCATCTGCAAAAAGTGTTTGCTTGTGAACACACTAAACCTGTTTCCATAATGAACACTTTTTCTTCTTTATATAATGTATTTTCTTCTGAAATGTAAAACTGCTAAATTGGTTATTAGTACTGATAGTTTAGAACATAGGGTATCTCACTGCTAGGCTGAAATTTACAAGCTCAAATCACATTCATTAAGTAATTTTAAATAGTATGTATATGAGCTCATACAGAAATAACAACAGCATAAGTGTTCGCGTGATTTTTATATAGAGCAATTCAGTTGCAAAAAAACTACATTAATACCAGATCATTCAGATGTAAAAAGGCAATTTTCTCTTAATGGAAGTTTGAAACTTAATGGGGCATAAAGATGCAAAAATGAAATGTATTTAGTGTTTGTTGTCCCTTTAAAGGGACAAAAACAAATATGTAATTACAAGACTTTGCAAGTTACTGTTACTAAAAATTCTTAAACAGGATCAGGGCCGGATTTACCATTAGGCAGAGTAGGCCCTAAACAAAGATGGTCGCCACACTGGCTGGTCCGGTCCGTTTCGTTTCTCCAGTGAATGCGGACAAAGCTGCCAGAGTGGCCTGAGAGTAAGTGTGTGGAGGTTGGTTCCTTTATGGGGAGTGACAGTGAGTGACTATTTGTGCACTATTACAGTGCTCTGAGTGCACAGTGAGCATGTATCAGCTGCAGCGGCTGTCAAAATCAAATTGACAGATTGTACAGTCAGAGGGCAGTCTTTCATATACAATACCAAGTATGAATATTATTGCTAAAATGCAAAATGTCAGGGCTGTTACACAGGATAAACACACTTTAAAAATCAACTGACCCTTGGTTGATTGTGCACATTGCAGGCTTGGTCAGCAAAGTTTCTAAATGAAGCTCCAGTCTAGACAACCTGCACTTTTCTATAAATTAAATTTAAAAAAACATAATTTATGTAAGAACTTACCTGATAAATTAATTTCTTTCATATTAGCAAGAGTCCATGAGCTAGTGACGTATGGTATATACATTCCTACCAGGAGGGGCAAAGTTTCCCAAACCTCAAAATGCCTATAAATACACCCCTCACCACACCCACAAATCAGTTTAACGAACAGCCAAGAAGTGGGGTGATAAGAAAAAAGTGTGAAAGCATAAAAAAAAAATCATAACCACCACAAAAAAGGGTGGGCCTCATGGACTCTTGCTAATATGAAAGAAATGAATTTATCAGGTAAGTTCTTACATAAATTATGTTTTCTTTCATGTAATTAGCAAGAGTCCATGAGCTAGTGACGTATGGGATAATGACTACCCAAGATGTGGATCTTTCCACGCAAGAGTCACTAGAGAGGGAGGGATAAAATAAAGACAGCCAATTCCGCTGAAAAATAATCCACACCCAAAATAAAGTTTAAAATATAAGCAGAAGATTCAAACTGAAACAGCTGCCTGAAGTACTTTTCTACCAAAAACAGCTTCAGAAGAAGAAAACACATCAAAATGGTAGAATTTAGTAAAAGTATGCAAAGAAGACCAAGTTGCTGCTTTGCAAATCTGATCAACCGAAGCTTCATTCCTAAACGCCCAGGAAGTAGAAACTGACCTAGTAGAATGAGCTGTAATCCTTTGAGGCGGAGTTTTACCCGACTCGACATAAGCATGATGAATTAAAGATTTCAACCAAGATGCCAAAGAAATGGCAGAAGCCTTCTGACCTTTCCTAGAACCGGAAAAGATAACAAATAGACTAGAAGTCTTTCGGAAATTCTTAGTAGCTTCAACATAATATTTCAAAGCTCTAACTACATCCAAAGAATGCAATGATTTCTCCTTAGAATTCTTAGGATTAGGACATAATGAAGGAACTACAATTTCTCTACTAATGTTGTTAGAGTTCACAACCTTAGGTAAAAATTTAAAAGAAGTTTGCAACACCGCCTTATCCTGATGAAAAATCAGAAAAGGAGACTCACAAGAAAGAGCAGATAACTCAGAAACTCTTCTGGCAGAAGAGATGGCCAAAAGGAACAAAACTTTCCAAGAAAGTAATTTAATGTCCAAAGAATGCATAGGTTCAAACGGAGGAGCTTGAAGAGCCCCCAGAACCAAATTCAAACTCCAAGGAGGAGAAATTGACTGATGACAGGTTTTATATGAACCAAAGCTTGTACAAAACAATGAATATCAGGAAGATTAGCAATCTTTCTGTGAAAAAGAACAGAAAGAGCAGAGATTTGTCCTTTCAAGGAACTTGCAGACAAACCTTTATCCAAACCATCCTGAAGAAACTGTAAAATTCTCGGAATTCTAAAAGAATGCCAGGAAAAATGATGAGAAAGACACCAAGAAATATAAGTCTTCCATACTCTATAATATATCTCCCTAGATACGGAATTACGAGCCTGTAACATAGTATTAATCACAGAGTCAGAGAAACCTCTTTGACTAAGAATCAAGCGTTCAATCTCCATACCTTTTAAATTTAAGGATTTGAGATCCTAAAGGAAAAAAGGACCTTGTGACAGAAGGTCTGGTCTTAACGGAAGAGTCCACGGTTGGCAAGAGGCCATCCGGACAAGATCCGCATACCAAAACCTGTGAGGCCATGCTGGAGCCACCAGCAGAACAAACGAGCATTCTTTCAGAATCTTGGAGATTACTCTTGGAAGAAGAACTAGAGGCGGAAAGATATAGGCAGAATGATACTTCCAAGGAAGTGACAATGCATCCACTGCTTCCGCTTGAGGATCCCTGGATCTGGACAGATACCTGGGAAGTTTCTTGTTTAGATGAGAAGCCATCAGATCTATTTCTGGAAGACCCCACATTTGAACAATCTGAAGAAATACCTCTGGGTGAAGAGACCATTCGCCCGGATGTAATGTTTGGCGGCTGAGATAATCCGCTTCTCAATTGTCTATACCTGGGATATGAACCGCAGAAACTAGACAGGAGCTGGATTTCGCCCATACCAGAATTCGAGATACTTCTTTCATAGCCAGAGGACTGTGAGTCCCTCCTTGATGATTGATGTATGCCACAGTTGTGACATTGTCTGTCTGAAAACAAATGAACGATTCTCTCTTTAGAAGAGGCCAAGACTGAAGAGCTCTGAAAATTGCACGGAGTTCCAAAATACTGAGATTCCCAAACTCCTTGTGCTGTCAGAGACCCCCAAACAGCTCCCCAACCTGTCAGACTTGCATCTGTTGAAATTACAGTCCAGGTCGGAAGAACAAAAGATTCCCCCTGAACTAAACGATGGTGATCTGTCCACCACATCAGAGAGTGTCGTACAATCGGTGTTAAAGATATTAATTGAGATATCTTGTGTAATCCCTGCACCACTGGTTCAGCATACAGAGCTGAAGAGGTCGCATGTGAAAACGAGCAAAGGGGATCGCGTCCGATGCTGCAGTCATAAGACCTAGAATTTCCATGCATAAAGCTACCGAAGGGAATGAATCTAGCACAAACTTACTTCACCACCTCCATAGGAGGCAAAGTTTGTAAAAAAACTGATTTGTGGGTGTGGTGAGGGGTGTATTTATAGGCATTTTGAGGTTTGGGAAACTTTGCCCCTCCTGGTAGGAATGTATATCCCATACGTCACTAGCTCATGGACTCTTGCTAATTACATGAAAGAAATACTGTTTTGACTGGAATCTCATCATACTGGGCAAATACTGTCTGGAGTGTTTTGTTATAGATCATGCACTGCTTTTTATGTGGCAAAATTAGCAGCTGCTCTTAAAAAAATCATAATTCTATAACGTTTTAGGCTGTATCTATAGGTTCATATATGTGAACCGGGAGCGTGTGGGGGCACTTTAGATTTTGATGACTACCTGGACTGTAAATCCGGCCCTGAACAGGATCATAAAATTAAACAATTAACCCCTTCATGATGGAGAACAAGTGCTGAGATCGGAACGAAGTTCCTATGTAAATACTTGCTGAAACATGCAAATCATACGCTCATCCATGCAAGGCACGCCCCTAGTCTGATTTTTCGGACTAGGCTGCAGGAGGCTATATAACACTGTAAGGACGGCATGAAAAGTCTAAACGGCACAAAGCGGTTAATGCTCACTCTAGTGTATTAGAAGTCCACCAGTGATAATACATTTTGGAATCTCAATAGTGCAGGCAGCTCCTCCTCAATCTGTAGACAAATCTGTAGACGAAATTAAGCAAACAGAAGACCACCACAAATGTGCATTATTCAGTTTAAATACTCATTGTACATGCTCAATGGGACAGATTCCAAAAATTGCAATAATTTGTCCCATAAAGCCTATGCAATGAGTTGTTAAACAGACTGTACCACTGTAAAAAAAAAATAACCTGATGAAATGGTCATGCTGTGAGAGAGCTGTGAAATGTTAAACAGCATTTTTAAGCTAAAAAGTTAGCCTTGTATTATTTTCAACATGTTGTGTGAGCAGCCAGTTTTTATCATTATTTTACATATGACAGTGTTGTTCCTGTGCTGGGCCATTTAAAAACAGTCCTGTCTCTATATGAGTCTGAGGTTTGTGAGAAATTCCTAGCATGTAATATTTAGCATCTTGCGATCAGGTGCTTTATCATTTTTAGTGTATTTTATCTATTTTTCCTCAATAGGGTGTGCAAATATTTGCACAGATAATTGTGTGTTGCTCTAATAAATTCAGTACCCACATTAACCGAATGCCACTAACCAAATATTTGCACATCACCACTTTATAGTATTGGAATCATTTTGGAAGTTAATGAAGAATATCGGTCCCTGCAGTAAATGAGCAAACCAGTCTGGACACATTAATTCCTTGTTTGCTGTAGCTGTTTTCATTTAGTTGCCACTCTTCAGTCTGCAGTGTGTGCTTCTAATTTTTTTTTTTAAGTACACAGAAGTCAACATTTTATATTATAATCTCAGAGTGATTTATGTCCCTTTAAGTTGTAATTAATTGATAGACTGTAGAGCTGTGGCTGTGATATAAATCTTAATCTCTCTTTTTTTTTTCAATTAGGCAAAACAATGAAGCACACTGCTCAGAAATTCTTCACTGCTGCTAATGGCGTGCGCAAGGGCATTCCTAAGGTCATGGTGGTATTTATAGATGGTTGGCCTTCAGATAACATTGAGGAGGCTGGAATTGTGGCACGGGAATTCGGCATCAACGTCTTCATTGTGTCAGTGGCACCTCCCACAGTGGAAGAGCTTGGAATGGTGCAAGATGTGGGGTTTATTGACAAGGTAACCATTATATGTAAAACATTATATGGTTATAGCTCATACTGATCTGACTATAGTACCATTGATGCTGAGGAGTGTTTTTACCTTAATCAAAAAGCCCCAATTAAAAGTATGATCAATTACATTTTTATTACACAGACATGATACCCAAATATTGAAGCACTTGAAGGTGAGGCATCTCTTAGTAAAAAAAAAAAAATGTCCTCAGTAGCCACACCTCATTGTAAAGGTACCTGGTACGTCAGTTGTCTAACAGAGTGCTGGAAGCGATTGAGATCACTTCCAGCAGCACTGAGGGTATTTCAGTGATGCCTCGATATGGAGGCATCCTGCAATACCCCTTTACAAGCCTCCGATGCAGTTAATGACAAGCAGTTAATGACAATAGACGTACCTGGTACGTCACTTGTCTAACAGAGTGCTGGAAGCGATTGCTTCCAGCAGCTCTGAGGGTATTGCAGTGATGCCTCGATATGGAGGCATCCTGCAATACCCCTTTACAATCCTCCGATGCAGAGAGAGCCACTCTGTGTCCCTCTCTGCACCGGAGCATCGTTGGTGGGTGGTTGGTTTGCAAAGCAGGGAGGCGGGTCACAGGTGGGCGGCCTGCAAGGGTCCTGTGATGTGGAGGGGGGCGGAATCGGAGGGGGGCGGAATCGGAGGTGGGAGTGTCAGGGGACACGTGCGTGTGCACGGGGGCAGCGGGCGGGCACGTGCACGGGGCGGGAGCGGGTGGGAACCGCTACACTACAGAAAAATTGAATTAAAAATTGGGAGAAAAGGGGGGGATTTTTATTTATAAAACAATCGATGGGTTCTGGGAGTTGGGGGGGGAAGCTACACTACAGAAAATGGCAAAAAAATAATAAAAGCATATTTTTTTTTTACTAAACTGGGTACTGGGTACAGACAGCTGCCAGTACCCAAGATGGCGCCCATTAAGCTAGAGGGGGAGGATTAGAGAACTGTTTGATGGGGGATCCATGAGGTTGGGGGCTAAGGGGGGATTCTACACAGCAGCATATGTAAATATGCTATAAAAAAAACAACCCAAATATACCTTTTATTTTAGTACTGGCAGACTTTCTGCCAGTACTTAAGATGGCGGAACAATTGTGGGGTGGGGGAGGGAAGAGAGCTGTTTGGGAGGGATCAGGGGGTCTGATGTTTCAGGTGGAAGGCTGATCTCTACACTAAAGCTAAAATTAACCCTGCAAGCTCCCTACAAGCTACCTAATTAACCCCTTTACTGCTAGCCATAATACACGTGTGATGCGCAGCGGCATTTAGCGGCCTTCTAATTATCAAAAAGCAACGCCAAAGCCATATAAGTCTGATATTTCTGAACAAAGGGGATCCCAGAGAAGCATTTACAACCATTTGTGCCATAATTGCACAAGCTGTTTGTAAATAATTTCAGTGAGTAACCTAAAATTGTGAAAAATTTAAAGTTTTTTTTTATTTGAATGTATTTGGCGGTGAAATGGTGGCATGAAATATACCAAAATGGGCCTAGATCATTACTTTGGGTTGTTTACTACACTACACTAAAGCCAAAATTACCCCAAAAAGCTCCCTACATGCTCCCTTCACCCCTTCACTGCTGGGCATAATACACGTATGTGCGCAGTGGCATTTAGCGGCCTTCTAATTACCAAAAAGCAACGCCAAAGCCATATA
This sequence comes from Bombina bombina, assembly GCF_027579735.1. Taxonomy (NCBI): domain Eukaryota; kingdom Metazoa; phylum Chordata; class Amphibia; order Anura; family Bombinatoridae; genus Bombina; species Bombina bombina. Next base: position 253,863,718 of record NC_069499.1, on the reverse strand, counting down.
TGTCTGCTATTTCTGCACAAAGGGGATCCCAGAGAAGCATTTACAACCATTTATGCCATAATTGCACAAGCTGTTTGTAAATAATTTCAGTGAGAAACCGAAAGTTTGTGAAAAAATTTGTGAAAAAGTGAACGATTTTTTTGTATTTGATCGCATTTGGTGGTGAAATGTTGGCATGAAATATACCAAAATGGGCCTAGATCAATACTTTGGGATGTCTTCTAAAAAAATATATATACATGTCGAGGGATATTCAGGGATTCCTAAAAGATATCAATGACCCAATGTAACTAGTGCTAATTTTGAAAAAAGTGGTTTGGAAATAGCAAAGTGTTACTTGTATTTATGGCCCTATAACTTGCAAAAAAAAAAAACAAAGAACATGTAAACATTGGGTATTTCTAAACTCAGGACAAAATTTAGAAACTATTTAGCATCAGTGTTTTTTTGGTGGTTGTAAATGTGTAACAGATTTTGGGGCTAAAAGTTAGAAAAAGTGTTTTTTTTTTAAATTTTTTCCTCATATTTTATAATTTTTTTTATAGTAAATTAAAAGATATGATGAAAATAATGGTATCTTTAGAAAGTCCATTTAATGGCGAGAAAACCGGTATATAATATGTGTGGGTAAAGTAAATGAGTAAGAGGAAAATTACAGCTAAACACAAAAACAGCAAAAAACACAATTTATGCTTACCTGATAAATTTATTTCTCTTGTGGTGTATCCAGTCCACGGATCATCCATTACTTGTGGGATATTCTCATTCCCAACAGGAAGTTGCAAGAGGACACCCACAGCAGAGCTGTTATATAGCTCCTCCCCTAACTGCCATATCCAGTCATTCGACCGAAAACACGCAGAGAAAGGAGAAACCATAGGGTGCATGACAGGGCGGGCCGTGGACTGGATACACCACAAGAGAAATAAATTTATCAGGTAAGCATAAATTGTGTTTTCTCTTGTAAGGTGTATCCAGTCCACGGATCATCCATTACTTGTGGGATACCAATACCAAAGCTAAAGTACACGGATGAAGGGAGGGACAAGGCAGGTATTTAAACGGAAGGTACCACTGCCTGTAAAACCTTTCTCCCAAAAATAGCCTCCGAAGAAGCAAAAGTATCAAATTTGTAGAATTTTGAAAAAGTATGAAGCGAAGACCAAGTCGCCGCCCCACAAATCTGTTCAACAGAAGCCCCATTTTTAAAGGCCCAAGTGGAAGCCACAGCTCTAGTAGAATGAGCTGCAATCCTTTCAGGAGGCTGCTGGCCAGCAGTCTCATAGGCTAAGCAGATTATGCTTCTTAGCCAAAAAGAAAGAGAGGTTGCCGAAGCCTTTTGACCTCTCCTCTGTCCAGAGTAGACAACAAACAAAGCAGATGTTTGACGAAAATCTTTAGTAGCTTGTAAGTAAAACTTTAAAGCATGAACCACGTCCAGATTGTGTAATAGACGTTCCTTCTTTGAAGAAGGAAGGACACAAGGATGGAACAACAATCTCTTGATTGATATTCTTGTTAGATACCACCTTAGGTAAAAACCCAGGTTTGGTACGCAGGATTACCTTATCCGTATGGAAGATCAGATAAGGAGAATCACATTGTAAAGCAGATAACTCGGAGACTCTACGAGCCGAGGAAATAGCTACTGAAAAAAGAACTTTCCAAGATAAAAGTTTGATATCTATGGAATGAAGAGGTTCAAACGGAACTCCTTGAAGAACCTTAAGAACCAAATTTAAGCTCCATGGGGGAGCAACAGGTTTAAACACAGGCTTGATTCTAACCAAAGCCTGACAAAATGCCTGAACGTCTGGAACATCTGCCAGACGCTTGTGCAAAAGAATAGACAGAGCAGAAATCTGTCCTTTTAAGGAACTAGCTGACAATCCTTCTTCCAAACCATCTTGGAGAAAAGATAATATCCTGGGAATCCTGACCTTACTCCATGAGTAACCCTTGGATTCACACCAATAAAGATATTTACGCCATATCTTATGGTGAATTTTCCTGGTGACAGGCTTTCGTGCCTGTATTAAGGTATCAATGACTGACTCGGAGAAGCCACGCTTTGATAAAATCAAGCGTTCAATCTCCAGGCAGTCAGTCTCAGAGAAATTAGATTTGGATGGTTGAAAGGACTCTGAAGTAGAAGGTCCTGTCTCAGAGGCAGAGTCCATGGTGGAAAGGATGACATGTCCACCAGATCTGCATACCAGGTCCTACGTGGCCACGCAGGCGCTATCAAAATCACAGCTGCTCTCTCCTGCTTGACCTTGGCAATCAGTCGAGGGAGCAGAGGAAACGGTGGAAACACATAAGCCAGGTTGAAAGACCAGGGAGCTGCTAGAGCATCTATCAGCGTCGCCTTGGGATCCCTGGACCTGGATCCGTAACAAGGAAGCTTGGCGTTCTGGCGAGACGCCATGAGATCCAGTTCTGGTTTGCCCCAACAATGAATCAATTGTGCAAACACCTCCGGATGGAGTTCCCACTCTCCCGGATGAAAAGTCTGACGACTTAGAAAATCCGACTCCCAGTTCTCTACACCTGGGATATGGATAGCTGATAGGTGGCAAGAGTGAGTCTCTACCCAGCGAATTATCTTTGAGACTTCTAACATCGCTAGGGAACTTCTTGTTCCCCCTTGATGGTTGATGTAAGCCACAGTCGTGATGTTGTCCGACTGAAATCTGATGTACCTCAGAGTTGCTAACTGAGGCCAAGCCTGAAGAGCACGATCGCTGAGCCTTCAGGGAGTTTCAGACTGCACCCCAACCTAGAAGGCTGGCATCTGTTGTTACAATTGTCCAGTCTGGCCTGCGAAAGGTCATACCTTTGGACAGATGGACCCGAGATAGCCACCAGAGAAGAGAATCCCTGGTCTCTTGATCCAGATTTAGTAGAGGGGACAAATCTGTGTAATCCCCGTTCCACTGACTGAGCATGCATAGTTGCAGCGGTCTGAGATGTAGGCGTGCAAACGGCACTATGTCCATTGCCACTACCATTAAGCCGATTACTTCCATGCACTAAGCCACCGAAGGGCGCGGAATGGAATGAAGAACACGGCAAGAATTTAGAAGCTTTGATAACCTGGACTCCGTCAGGTAAATTTTCATTTCTACAGAATCTATCAGAGTCCCTAGGAAGGAAACTCTTGTGAGTGGGGATAGAGAACTCTTTTCCTCGTTCACTTTCCACCCATGCGATCTCAGAAATGCCAGTACTACGTCCGTATGAGACTTGGCAATTTGGAAGTTTGACGCCTGTATCAGGATGTCGTCTAAATAAGGGGCCACTGCTATGCCCCGCAGCCTTAGGACCGCCAGAAGCGACCCCAGAACCTTCATAAAGATTCTTGGGGCTGTAGCTAATCCAAAGGGAAGAGCTACAAACTGGTAATGCCTGTCTAGAAAAGCAAACCTGAGAAACCGATGATGATCTTTGTGTATCGGAATGTGAAGATAAGCATCCTTTAAATCCACTGTAGTCATATATTGACCCTCCTGGATCATAGGTAGGATGGTACGAATAGTTTCCATCTAGAATGATGGAACTCTGAGGAATTTGTTTAAGATCTTTAGATCCAAAATTGGTCTGAAGGTTCCCTCTTTTTTGGGAACCACAAACAGATTTGAGTAAAAACCCTGTCCCCGTTCCTCCTTTGGAACTGGATGGATCACTCCCATAACTAGGAGGTCTCGTACACAGTGTAAGAATGCCTCTCTCTTTATCTGGTTTGCAGATAATTGTGAAAGGTGAAATCTCCCTTTTGGGGGGGAAGCTTTGAAGTCCAGAAGATATCCCTGGGATATAATTTCCAACGCCCAGGGATCCTGGACATCTCTTGCCCACGCCTGGGCGAAGAGTGAAAGTCTGCCCCCTACTAGATCCGTTACCGGATAGGGGGGCGTTCCTTCATGCTGTCTTAGAGGCAGCAACAGGATTTTTGGCCTGCTTACCTTTGTTCCAGGTCTGGTTTGGTCTCCAGACCGTCTTGGACTGAGCAAAAAAAAAGGGAAAAAGTTCCCTCTTGATTTGCATTAGAGGAAGTTGATGCCGCACCTGCCTTGAAGTTTCGAAAGGCACGAAAATTAGACTGTTTGGCCCTTGATTTGGACCTGTCCTGAGGAAGGGCATGACCTTTTCCTCCAGTGATATCAGCAATAATCTCCTTCAAACCAGGCCCGAATAGAGTCTGCCCCTTGAAGGGAATGTTAAGTAGCTTAGATTTTGAAGTCACATCAGCTGACCATGATTTAAGCCATAGCGCCCTGCGCGCCTGTATAGCAAAACTAGAATTCTTAGCTGTTAGTTTAGTCAAATGAACAATGGCATCAGAAACAAAAGAATTGGCTAGCTTAAGTGCTCTAAGCTTGCCAAGTATGGCATCCAATGGAGTCGCTACCTGTAAAGCCTCTTCCAGAGACTCAAACCAGAACGCCGCAGCAGCAGTGACAGAAGCAATGCATGCAAGGGGCTGTAGGATAAAACCTTGTTGAATAAACATTTTCTTAAGGTAACCTTCTAATTTCTTATCCATTGGATCTAAAAAAGCACAACTGTCCTCGACAGGGATAGTAGTACGCTTTGCTAGAGTAGAAACTGCTCCCTCCACCTTAGGAACTGTCTGCCATAAGTCTCGTGTGGTGGCGTCTATTGGAAACATTTTTCTAAAAATAGGAGGGGGAGAGAACGGCACACCTGGTCTATCCCATTCCTTATTAATAATTTCTGTAAACCTTTTAGGTATTGGAAAAACATCAGTACACACCGGCACTGCATAGTATTTATCCAGTCTACACAATTTCTCTGGCACTGCAATTGTATCACAGTCATTCAGAGCAGCTAAAACCTCCCTGAGCAACACGCGGAGGTGTTCAAGCTTAAATTTAAATGTAGAAATATCAGAATCAGGCATCTTTCCTGAGTCAGAAACATCACCCACAGACCGAAGCTCTCCTTCCTCAGCTTCTGCATATTGTGAGGCAGTATCAGACATGGTTCTTAAAGTGTCAGTATGCTCTGCATTTCGTCTAACCCCAGAGCTATCTCGCTTACCTCTAAATTCAGGTAGTCTGGCTAATACCACTGACAGTGTATTATCCATGACTGCCGCCATGTCTTGTAAAGTAATTGCTATGGGCGCCCTAGATGTACTTGGCGCCATTTGAGCGTGAGTCAAAGGATCTGACACATGGGGAGAGTTAGTCGGCATAACTTCCCCCTCATCAGATTCCTCTGGTGATAAATTTTTTAAAGACAAAATATGATCTTTATTGCTTAAAGTGAAATCAGTACATTTGGTACACATTCTAAGAGGGGGTTCCACCATGGCTTTTAAATATAATGAACAAGGAGTTTCCTCTATGTCAGACATGTTTGTACAGGCTAGCAATGAGACTAGCAAGCTTGGAAAACACTTTAAATCAAGTTAACAAGCAAATATAAAAAACAGTACTGTGCCTTTAAGAGAAACACATTTTGTCAAAATTTGAAAAACAGTGAAAAAAGGCAGTAAATCAAACGAAATTTTTACAGTGTATGTAATAAGCTAACAGAGCATTGCACTCACTTGCAAATGGATGATTAACCCCTTAGTTCAAAAAACGGATCAAAAAAACGATATAGACGTTTTTTAACAGTCACAACAAACTGCCACAGCTCTGCTGTGGCCCTACCTTCCCCAATAAACGACTTTGGAAAGCCTTTGAGCCCTTTAGAGATGTCCTATAGCATTCAGGGGACTTCTGAGGGAAGCTGAATGTCTCAGTCTGTAATTTTAACTGCGCAAAAAAAAGAGCTAAAATAGGCCCCTCCCACTCATACTACAACAGTGGAAAGCCTCAGGCTTAACTTACATTAATCCGGTATCAGCAGCATTTTCTAGCATTTTCCATTTCTAGAAAAAATTGTAACTGCACATACCTCATAGCAGAGTAACCTGCACGCCATTCTCCCGCTGAAGTTACCTCTCTCCTCAGACATATGTGAGAACAGCAATGGATCTTAGTTACAACCTGCTAAGATCATAGAAATCACAGGCAGATTCTTCTTCTATTTACTGCCTGGGATAAAATAGTACAACTCCGGTACCATTTAAAATAACAAACTTTTGATTGAAGATAAAAAACTAACTATATTTCACCACTCTCTCTTACTACCTCCATGCGTGTTGAGAGTTGCAAGAGAATGAATGGATATGGCAGTTAGGGGAGGAGCTATATAACAGCTCTGCTGTGGGTGTCCTCTTGCAACTTCCTGTTGGGAATGAGAATATCCCACAAGTAATGGATGATCCGTGGACTCGATACACCTTACAAGAGAAATGTAAAAATAGCCTTTGTCCCAAACGGGCAGAAAATGGAAAAGTACTGTTATAATTTACTATAAAAAAAATTATAAAATATGAGGGGAAAAAAACCCAAACACTTTTTCTAACTTTTAGAGATTGAGAGGAACCGCAGGGCACTGTATGTGACGCCGTGAAGGCTTGGGACGTGTAAGGAGAAATCTGTGGTATTGCCTGAACAGCATCATCCTGAGATATATGAGGCTCAGAAAAGTAAAAAAGGAATTTTCCTTTAAAACAAAGTTCTCATTAAAATAGTAGAAACAAAGTCTATAATTCAAGGCAGAGCAGATGTATGTCCATAGGAGCAAAGCTCTAGCTCCGTGAACAACTTCACAGAAACAAGCACAAAAATGAAACATGTTAAAAATTGTGCTGTCACTTTAATCATAAGAAATTAGCTTAGGACATAAGAGGCTCAAATACGCAGGAACAGGACTTTGTTCCACAGTAAGATAAAAATTCCCATATTATATATAAAGGACTTTCTCATAATATGTGCACTGTCACTTTAAGGACCTTGTAAGAGTATATTTAAGATACCGTAAGAGAGCTTGTCTCCATGATCGTTGAACCACACAGGTCCCAAACGGTTTAAATGGCACACTTGCAATAGCCCCTCAGACTGAGTTCTCTAACACTCAGGGACATAAACCAACATCACCGCTCCGTTCTCCGAAGGATTAGAAAGCGAAGTCACGTGACCGGAATTTGCAAAAAAATTGGCACCACTCCGCTCAAGATTTCAGAATGAAGGCAGAGACAAAATGACGCCTATCATATCTCAACAGGCGTGCAAACGGAAACAGAGCGCCTTTACCTACATATTAAAGAAAAAATGGTCAGCAGAGCTCCGACTAGGAGCGGAGAAGATTAGTGGTCTGAGGGGTAAACTGTTCACAAAGAGCACGCTTCCAGACTCAATATGCATATACTCAGAAATATCTAGCAGGGACCAATAAACAAAATTCAGTGTCAAACACTTAAAGTGAAGGTAAACTTTGATGAATTAAAGCCAGTTTTTTAAAAAATACTATTAAAAACAGGGGAACTTTCATTCATTAAAGTTTACAAAGCAGCAGTTTTGATTAAAAACTTACCTTTTTTTCTTTTCACAGCCAGAGCAGCTTCCCCCTCCTGGAAATCCTCTCTTCACATGTCAGCAATGACTAATCCGGATCAGTGAAGACAGGGTTTCCAGGAGGGGGAAGCTGCTCTGGCTGTGCAAAGAAGAGAGGTAAGTTTTTAATCAAAACGTCTGTTTTGTAAACTTTGATGAATGAAAGTGCCCCTGTTTTTAATAGTATTTTTAAAAAACTGGCTTTAATTCCTCAAATTTACCTTCACTTTAAAGGGACAGTCAAGTCCAAAAAAAACTTTCATGTTTCAAATAGGGCATGTAATTTTAAACAACTTTCCATCATGTAATTTTAAACAACTTGTATCACCAATTTTGCTTTGTTCTCTTGGTATTCTTAGTTGAAAGCTAAACCTAGAAGGTTCATATGCTTATTGAAGGCCGCCTCTAATCTAAATGCATTTCGATAGTTTTTCACCACTAGAGGGCATTAGTTCACGTGTTTCATATGAATAACATTGAGCTTTTGCACGTGAATTTACCATGGAGACTGCTCTGATTGGCTAAAATGCAAGTCTGTCAAAAGCACTGAAATGAGGGGGCAGTCTGCTGAGGCTTAGATACAAGGTAATTACAGAGGTAAAACGTGTATAAATATAACTGTGTTGGTTATGCAAAACTGGGGAATTGGTAATTAAGGGATTATCTATATTTTAAAACAACATAAATTCTGGTGTTGACTGTCCCTTTAAGTGTCCAGAAAAAATCTGCAGCCAAATCATTCAATAATAAAAATAAAAATGAGCCCCACATAACTCATCACTAATAATGGGGAAACAGTGCATTACGTATATTTCTACAGTGCTTTTGAATGCGTTTGCTGACCTGTCTGGTTGTTATCCCTGTATAGATTAAATTGCAAAGGCATTTCAATATATATATTACAACAATGGTGGTACAAGAGAAGTAATTATGTAATATGTGTGTATAATTATACCTGTCTTTTATTTCCTGGATTTTCCATACATGGGTACTTGCCTTTTGCTTTGGCTGGCTTTCTCGGATTATTTATAAAGTGGCTCTTAACTAGGGTATCATAGATTTTTTGGCCTTTTGTATCCTACTTGTACCTTTCTGCCTATTTGACTGGCTAGTAGTGTGCCATTTTGCAATATATGCCAGTTGTCATTCATAATTTTCATTATTTCTTTGATTTGCGGATTGTAAGACGAAGGAGAATTGATCCAACCCAAAACCAAAGCTACTGATAATACTATTCGTCTAATAACTATTTACAATCCACAAATCAAAGAAGTAATGAAAATTATGAATGACAACTGGCATATATTGGAAAATGGCATATTATTAGGCAGTCAAATAGGCAGAAGGGTACAAATAGGATACAAAATACCAAAAAATCTACCGTAGTTAAAATCCAAGATTTTACAGGGCTACCGTAGAGATCACTAAGGCCCAAATTACGAGTGAAGCGGTAATTATTACTCACACTTGCGCACTAACTCCGCTAAGAGTAAGGTTTTTGCGCATGTCTGATACTGCTCATATTACAAGGTGAAAGTAAAATGTTTTCACTTGCTCACTCGCGAAAAGCAGAAGTTACAATATCGCAATCACGTTAACATATTCCCCCATTGACTTCAATGGAGCACGAAAAGCACCCAGCTCGTGTATAAACCCAATTGCGTTTAACCAAGTGTACTAACATGACATGAAATATTAATATTTTACATTACAATGTTCTTCACATAGCAGAATATGTTCTATGTATTCATAAATGCATATTTCTATATATTCCAAATACAAGATAAAAAAAGAAATATAATCCTCTGGCACACTCTTACATTAAGTGTGTCATATGGTGAAACCGATGAATAAAACGTAACTTTTTTTTAATAGTGCAACTTAAAAAGTGTTAACATAACACTGACATAAAATCAATTAAAAATGACAAGATTAGACTGTCTAAGAAGGAAGAAAAAAGATACAAATAATGTATCAATCATAAATAACAATCATAAGCTTAGGAAGGAGGAATCATATCACTTTTAGTATAATTCTGAATATATGGATTATTACTTACGTATCCATTTAAATAATGCAGCAACTGTTTAAGTGTTTGTGACTCTACACTTTTCTATTCCCACCTATACCCATTAACTTTGCTAGAAGTGAGCTTTTTGCCTGTGTCGGGTAGCACACGTATTACAAGTTAAAAGTGAAAGGTTTTTGCAGGAGTGCTAACCTGATGAATGCAAAAAAAGAACTTTGAATATCAAGAACGTGTTAACGTATTCCCTCATAGACATCAATGGAGCATGAAAAGAGAAAAACCCCCAAAAAACTAACACCCTTGCTAGCTAGGCTGACCATATGTCCCGTTTTGAAAGGGACAGTACCGTTATTTTATGTTTTTTTCCCCTGTACCATCGTTTCTTTATTAATAGTCATTTTGTCCCGTTTTGAGGGTCATCAGACCGTGCGGGCAGCGCAAGTGTAATTTTTTATTGCACACACACACCACTTAATTTTTTTTTAAACTCCCTGCCGGCGGGGAGGGCAGTTTTTTAAACTCCAGCTGGGTTGGGGTTAGGTGGCCGTGCCTACATGATCCACAGCATGCAGTCTTCGCAGTCTATGCCGCCCACGCTCTTCAAAATTAGGGGCGTGTCATTGATAGGTGCCTATAAAGAGTCAGTGACAGCAGGTCAGTACTCTGAGCCTAGGAGGGAGACTGGTCACTAGTCAGTGTGAGGGAAGTTAGATTACTAGCTAGCTCAGCTGCAGTAGTGCCAATACTTTACTAGTAACTTACACTCAGGACAGGCTAAGCACAGGGGTCGGCAGGAGTCGGACTAAAAATATCTGAGATTCAGTCAGTCATCATCTGGATCTGATGTGATGATCAATCATCTGCCTTTAGCCACTGCCTCACCATCATCCGAATTATAGGCTGACCTGACCATCACCAGACACCAGAGAGATAATTCTTGTTGCCATCTTCTTCTTGTTTTGTGTTATGGCCTGGTCTGGAAGTAGATTGATTCAACTGTCTACAGTCTATGTTCTGAACTTCAGCAAGAATTGTGCACGGCCAAGATAAGACCAGTGTCTGTGCCTGGCAATCAATTAAATTAAATTGTCATTTATTATATCATATGCTTATTATTATTATGCTGCTGCAGTGCTGGTTGTAGTACAGACGTTATAAAATAATGGTTATTATTAAAGGGACACTGTACCCAAATTTTTTCTTTTGTAATTCAGAAAGAGCATGCAATTTTAAGTAACTTTCTAATTTACTCCTCTTATCAATTTTCTTTGTTCTCTTGCTATCATTATTTGAAAAAGAAGGCATCTAAGCTTTTTTTGGTTTCAGTACTCTGGACAGCACTTTTTTATTGGTGGATGAATTTATCCACCAATCAGCCAGGACAACCCAGGTTGTTCACCAAAAATGGGCCGGCATCTAAACTTACATTCTTGCATTTCAAATAAAGATACCAAGAGAATGAAGACAATTTGATAATAGGAGTAAATTAGAAAGTTACTTAAAATTTCATGCTCAATCTGAATCACAAATGAAAATTTTGGGGTACAGTGTCCCTTTAAGTAACTATGTAGTTCCACATTTTTATCAGTTCTTCCACCATTTACATGTGTAACAATGATTTTGGCAACACAGCTAAAAAAAATCTACAACTACTATCCAGATATTCAAACCAAACGCAAGTTCAGAGGCTTTTACCCTTTAAAATCAGTTAATATGGGGGAATTTGCCTTGACAACATAGGATAATCTCACTTTTTTAAAGCATGTTTGTTGTTTGTATGATAAATTGTAATACTTTTGTTCACAAGCTTCAGAATCAGCTCTTCTTATTATATAAGCATGTTCTCTTTGATTTTCTTTGTTTAAACAACAAATTTGGCTTGGGTATCCATCTGTTTAAAAGTGACAATGAGTCTGAGACAAGTTCCATAATATATATTACTATTAATGAATATTGTGTGGGGGGTCATGATGGATGTGATCTAATGGAGGGAACCTTCGTCTTTAGAATGGTTATTGGATAAGTAATTTTATTTCCCTTAACAACAGTTATAATAAAAAGCATTTTATAGGGTGTCTTTATAAGTCAGAACATTTGTGCTTTATTTTTATATAGATTTGCCAATTTTCTGTGTGCATCAAATTTAAAGTAAAAATAATTTCATATACATGATACATCAGCCCATGGAGTGCGAGAAGTTTTATTATATGGTGTTGAAAGACCGAAATTTGCTGTGTAAATTTGTTTCATCAGACAAATATTCATGGTACAATCATGATGAAATACAGTCCCCCTCTAGCTCTACGTCTACCTAAAAAATTTTGTATGAGTTCTTCTGTCACTGAAGGATAATTGTTGGCTCAATAGTTTAAATTCATGTCATAAAAGTTAACTTTTGTTAAAATCTTACTTTTTTTCATATAAATAAAGAATATTAACCCCGTCCCGTTTTTGACCGCTCAATGTCCCGTTTTTGTCTCAAGGAAATATGGTCAGCCTATTGCTAGCAAACAAACCCGCATTGAACCAAGTGTGCTAACTTGACATGAAATACTTCACACACACACACACACACACACACACACACACACACTCTCACACACACAACACACACACATATATATATATGAAGTATTGTACATAAGTCTTAGGCCACCATTAGATTTGTTGTTTTAGCAATGGTGTAATGCGCATATATAATTATTTCTCAGTCTTTATTTGAATATAACCAGAAAATAAAGGATATTTATATGCAGTATTAAAAAACAGAAAGAAATCTGAAAAAACATAATTTATGTAAGAACTTACCTGATAAATTCATTTCTTTCATATTAGCAAGAGTCCATGAGCTAGTGACGTATGGGATATACATTCCTACCAGGAGGGGCAAAGTTTCCCAAACCTCAAAATGCCTATAAATACACCCCTCACCACACCCACAATTCAGTTTAACGAATAGCCAAGAAGTGGGGTGATAAAGTGCGAAAGCATATAAAATAAGGAATTGGAATAATTGTGCTTTATACAAAAAAATCATAACCACCAAAAAAAAGGGTGGGCCTCATGGACTCTTGCTAATATGAAAGAAATGAATTTATCAGGTAAGTTCTTACATAAATTATGTTTTCTTTCATGTAATTAGCAAGAGTCCATGAGCTAGTGACGTATGGGATAATGACTACCCAAGATGTGGATCTTTCCACACAAGAGTCACTAGAGAGGGAGGGATAAAATAAAGACAGCCAATTCCTGCTGAAAATAATCCACACCCAAAATAAAGTTTAACGAAAAAACATAAGCAGAAGATTCAAACTGAAACCGCTGCCTGAAGTACTTTTCTACCAAAAACTGCTTCAGAAGAAGAAAATACATCAAAATGGTAGAATTTAGTAAAAGTATGCAAAGAGGACCAAGTTGCTGCTTTGCAGATCTGGTCAACCGAAGCTTCATTCCTAAACGCCCAGGAAGTAGAAACTGACCTAGTAGAATGAGCTGTAATTCTCTGAGGCGGAGTTTTACCCGACTCAACATAGGCAAGATGAATTAAAGATTTCAACCAAGATGCCAAAGAAATGGCAGAAGCTTTCTGGCCTTTTCTAGAACCGGAAAAGATAACAAATAGACTAGAAGTCTTACGAAAAGATTTCGTAGCTTCAACATAATATTTCAAAGCTCTAACAACATCCAAAGAATGCAACGATTTCTCCTTAGAATTCTTAGGATTAGGACATAATGAAGGAACTACAATTTCTCTACTAATGTTGTTGGAATTCACAACTTTAGGTAAAAATTCAAAAGAAGTTCGCAACACCGCCTTATCCTGATGAAAAATCAGAAAAGGAGACTCACAAGAAAGAGCAGATAATTCAGAAACTCTTCTGGCAGAAGAGATGGCCAAAAGGAACAAAACTTTCCAAGAAAGTAATTTAATGTCCAATGAATGCATAGGTTCAAACGGAGGAGCTTGAAGAGCTCCCAGAACCAAATTCAAACTCCAAGGAGGAGAAATTGACTTAATGACAGGTTTTATACGAACCAAAGCTTGTACAAAACAATGAATATCAGGAAGAATAGCAATCTTTCTGTGAAAAAGAACAGAAAGAGCAGAGATTTGTCCTTTCAAAGAACTTGCGGACAAACCCTTATCTAAACCATCCTGAAGAAACTGTAAAATTCTCGGTATTCTAAAAGAATGCCAGGAAAAATGATGAGAAAGACACCAAGAAATATAAGTCTTCCAGACTCTATAATATATCTCTCGAGATACAGATTTACGAGCCTGTAACATAGTATTAATCACAGAGTCAGAGAAACCTCTTTGACCAAGAATCAAGCGTTCAATCTCCATACCTTTAAATTTAAGGATTTCAGATCCTGATGGAAAAAAGGACCTTGTGACAGAAGGTCTGGTCTTAACGGAAGAGTCCACGGTCGGCAAGAGGCCATCCGGACAAGATCCGCATACCAAAACCTGTGAGGCCATGCCGGAGCTACCAGCAGAACAAACGAGCATTCCTTCAGAATCTTGGAGATTACTCTTGGAAGAAGAACTAGAGGCGGAAAGATATAGGCAGGATGATACTTCCAAGGAAGTGATAATGCATCCACTGCCTCCGCCTGAGGATCCCGGGATCTGGACAGATACCTGGGAAGTTTCTTGTTTAGATGGGACGCCATCAGATCTATTTCTGGAAGTTCCCACATTTGAACAATCTGAAGAAATACCTCTGGGTGAAGAGACCATTCGCCCGGATGCAACGTTTGGCGACTGAGATAATCCGCTTCCCAATTGTCTACACCTGGGATATGAACCGCAGAGATTAGACAGGAGCTGGATTCCGCCCAAACCAAAATTCGAGATACTTCTTTCATAGCCAGAGGACTGTGAGTCCCTCCTTGATGATTGATGTATGCCACAGTTGTGACATTGTCTGTCTGAAAACAAATGAACGATTCTCTCTTCAGAAGAGGCCAAAACTGAAGAGCTCTGAAAATTGCACGGAGTTCCAAAATATTGATCGGTAATCTCACCTCCTGAGATTCCCAAACTCCTTGTGCCGTCAGAGATCCCCACACAGCTCCCCAACCTGTGAGACTTGCATCTGTTGAAATTACAGTCCAGGTCGGAAGCACAAAAGAAGCCCCCTGAATTAAACGATGGTGATCTGTCCACCATGTTAGAGAGTGTCGAACAATCGGTTTTAAAGATATTAATTGAGATATCTTCGTGTAATCCTTGCACCATTGCTTCAGCATACAGAGCTGAAGAGGTCGCATGTGAAAACGAGCAAAGGGGATCGCGTCCGATGCAGCAGTCATAAGACCTAGAATTTCCATGCATAAGGCTACCGAAGGGAATGATTGTGACTGAAGGTTTCGACAAGCTTCAATCAACTTTAGACGTCTCTTGTCTGTTAAAGACAGAGTCATGGACACTGAATCCATCTGGAAACCCAGAAAGGTTACCCTTGTCTGAGGAATCAAAGAACTTTTTGGTAAATTGATCCTCCAACCATGATCTTGAAGAAACAACACAAGTCGATTCGTATGAGATTCTGCTAAATGTAAAGACTGAGCAAGTACCAAGATATCGTCCAAATAAGGAAATACCACAATACCCTGTTCTCTGATTACAGACAGCAGGGCACCGAGAACCTTTGTAAAAATTCTTGGAGCTGTAGCTAGGCCAAACGGCAGAGCCACAAACTGGTAATGCTTGTCCAGAAACGAGAATCTCAGGAACTGATAATGATCTGGATGAATCGGAATATGCAGATATGCATCCTGTAAATCTATTGTGGACATATAATTCCCTTGCTGAACAAAAGGTAAGATGGTCCTTACAGTTACCATCTTGAACGTTGGTATCCTTACATAACGATTCAATATTTTTAGATCCAGAACTGGTCTGAAAGAATTCTCCTTCTTTGGTACAATGAAGAGATTTGAATAAAACCCCATCCCCTGTTCCGGAACTGGAACTGGCATAATTACTCCAGTCAACTCTAGATCTGAAACACATTTCAGAAATGCTGAACTGAATTTACTGGGACACGGGAAAGAAAAAATCTCTTTGCAGGAGGTCTCAACTTGAAACCAATTCTGTACCCTTCTGAAACAATGCTCTGAATCCAAAGATTGTGAACAGAATTGATCCAAATTTCCTTGAAAAAACGTAACCTGCCCCCTACCAGCTGAGCTGGAATGAGGGCCGCACCTTCATGTGGACTTAGAAGCAGGCTTTGCCTTTCTAGCTGGCTTGGATTTATTCCAGACTGGAGATGGTCTCCAAACTGAAACTGCTCCTGAGGATGAAGGATCAGGCTTTTGTTCTTTGTTGAAACGAAAGGAACGAAAACGATTATTAGCCCTGTTTTTACCTTTAGATTTTTTATCCTGTGGTAAAAAAGTTCCTTTCCCACCAGTAACAGTTGAAATAATGGAATCCAACTGAGAACCAAATAATTTGTTACCCTGGAAAGAAATGGAAAGTAAAGTTGATTTAGAAGCCATATCAGCATTTCAAGTTTTAAGCCATAAAGCTCTTCTAGCTAAAATAGCTAGAGACATAAACCTGACATCAACTCTGATAATATCAAAAATGGCATCACAGATAAAATTATTAGCATGCTGAAGAAGAATAATAATATCATGAGAATCACGATGTGTTACTTGTTGCGCTAAAGTTTCCAACCAAAAAGTTGAAGCTGCAGCAACATCAGCCAAAGATATAGCAGGTCTAAGAAGATTACCTGAACACAGATAAGCTTTTCTTAGAAAGGATTCAATTTTCCTATCTAGAGGATCCTTAAACGAAGTACCATCTGACGTAGGAATAGTAGTACGTTTAGCAAGGGCAGAAATAGCCCCATCAACTTTAGGGATCTTGTCCCAAAATTCTAATCTGTCAGACGGCACAGGATATAATTGCTTAAAACATTTAGAAGGAGTAAATGAATTACCCAAAATTACTGCAGAAATAGCATTAGGAACAGGAAAAACTTCTGGAATAACCACAGGAGCTTTAAATACCTTATCTAAACGTTTAGAATTAGTATCAAGAGGACCAGAATCCTCTATTTCTAAAGCAATTAGTACTTCTTTAAGTAAAGAACGAATAAATTCCATTTTAAATAAATATGAAGATTTATCAGCATCAACCTCTGAGACAGAATCCTCTGAACCAGAGGAATCATCAGAATCAGAATGATGATGTTCATTTAAAAATTCATCTGTAGGGAGAGAAGTTTTAAAAGATTTTTTATGTTTACTAGAAGGAGAAATAACAGACATAGCCTTCTTTATGGATTCAGAAACAAAATCTCTTATATTATCAGGAACATTCTGCACCTTAGATGTTGAAGGAACTGCAACAGGCAATGGTACTTTACTAAAGGAAATATTATCTGCTTTAACAAGTTTGTCATGACAATCAATACAAACAACAGCTGGAGGAATAGCTACCAAAAGTTTACAGCAGATACACTTAGCTTTGGTAGATTCAGCACTTGACAGCGATTTTCCTGTAGTATCTTCTGACTCAGATGCAACGTGAGACATCTTGCAATATGTAAGAGAAAAAACAACATATATATAAAGCAAAATTGATCAAATTCCTTAAATGACAGTTTCAGGAATGGGAAAAAATGCCAAAGAACAAGCTTCTAGCAACCAGAAGCAATAAAAAATGAGACTTAAATAATGTGGAGACAAAAGCGACGCCCATATTTTTTCGCGCCAAATAAGACGCCCACATTATTTGGCGCCTAAATGCTTTTTGGCGCAAAAAATGACGCCACATCCGGAACGCCGACATTTTTGGCGCAAAATAACGTAAAAAAAATGACGCAACTTCCGGCGACACGTATGACGCCGGAAACGGAAATAGAATTTTTGCGCCAAAAAAGTCCGCGCCAAGAATTACGCAATAAAATGAAGCATTTTCAGCTCCCGCGAGCCTAACAGCCCACAGGGAAAAAGTCAAATTTTAAGGTAAGAAAAATGTTAAATTAAAATGCATTATCCCAAATATGAAACTGACTGTCTGAAAATAAGGAAAGTTGAACATTCTGAGTCAAGGCAAATAAATGTTTGAATACATATATTTAGAACTTTATAAACAAAGTGCCCAACCATAGCTTGGAGTGTCACAGAAAATAAGACTTACTTACCCCAGGACACTCATCTACATATAGCAGATAGCCAAACCAGTACTGAAACGAGAATCAGCAGAGGTAATGGTATATATAAGAGTATATCGTCGATCTGAAAAGGGAGGTAAGAGATGAATCTCTACGACCGATAACAGAGAACCTATGAAATAGATCCCGTAGAAGGAGATCACTGCATTCAAATAGGCAATACTCTCCTCACATCCCTCTGACATTCACTGCACGCTGAGAGGAAAACCGGGCTCCAACTTGCTGCGGAGCGCATATCAACGTAGAATCTAGCACAAACTTACTTCACCACCTCCATCGGAGGCAAAGTTTGTAAAACTGAATTGTGGGTGTGGTGAGGGGTGTATTTATAGGCATTTTGAGGTTTGGGAAACTTTGCCCCTCCTGGTAGGAATGTATATCCCATACGTCACTAGCTCATGGACTCTTGCTAATTACATGAAAGAAACAGCTTCTATAAACTAAAGTTGCAGTTATTTTGTGTGGCCTCCCCTAAAGGCTGTGACACCTCAAGCAGAGAGGCGTGCAGCGTGTAGATGCGGCTGTGCATGCTCAGTGTGTCCCGCCTTTTCATCTCTGAGCCCTCTGCTGCGTCAGGTCACATAGCTGAGCGCTCAGAGATGAAATATCAACTTCAGAAGCGATGCGAAGCGAAGCAACTGCTTCGCCTCACGCCACATCGCTTGCAGTGTGTCACAGCCTTTACACTTGAGCAATAGGAGGTGCAAGTTTTTTTTTTTAGAACTCTTGGGGTCTTGGAATCTTGGTCTTCTCCTAAGTGGTAGGGAAGAGTAATTGATTGCGGACTCTCACCATCTGTATGAAAGAAATAAAAGTTACCACAGTGATCAACCTGCCGGCGGTTTAGACGTTAATAGGTTTAGTTAGTGTTGGCGATGTGGGTGTATGGCGGTTTAGGGGTTAATAGGTTTAGTGTCGGCGATGTTTGGGAACTGTGGTTTAGGGGTTAATAGGTTTAGTTAGTGTCTGCGATGTTTGGAAACTGCGGTTTAGGGGTTAATAGGTTTAGTTAGTTTTGGCGATGTTTGGGAATGGCACTTTAGGGGTTAATAGGTTTAGTTAGTGTCAGAGATGTCGGGGAATGGAGGTTTAGGGGTTAATAGGATTATTTAGTGATTTAGTTAGTGTCAGCGATGTCGGGAACTGCGGTTTAGATTAGAACAATTAAAAATTCCGAATATGAATAAAGAATGGATCTGAAAATTCTAAAACTGATTTATTCATTTTCGGTATTTTTTGGGATTTTAGTTATCGTGCCTATTCGGAAATTCATATGCATTCGAATCTCTGAATCGGCCAAAATTCGGCCGAAACGAAACGCACAAGTCTACTTTCAATCGGTGTTCCAGCAAACCCTTTCAACAGAGTTAAATTGGGAGCTTCTAAGTAAGTTTTTAAACGGTTTTATACTGGATTTTTATATCACTATCTGTGCATATTATAACATGCAGTTGTATGAAAATTGGTGTATACTGTCCCTTTAAGTGGGTGAGACAAAGAAGGAGTCTCAGACCCAAAGGCAACCATTCAATCCTTCATTGGATTAATTTGCTTTCATTAACCAGTGTTAATTAGTGTGTGTATAAAACAATATTAATTATGAGGGGCTGGAAGTCTTGGCGAGTTCCCACACTTTTTATTGTAGGACTTGACCCCTGATTAAGACATACCATGCACCTACTTTGTTTACTTTGGTCTCAAAGACCAGCCATGGGGGAAAGGATTGTGCAACTTTCTAGTCACACAAACCACATTTTTTATAAAATGTTTTTTTTATTGGAGGTGTTAAGGCAAACATTGCAGATACCTAGAAGAAACAATATGCAGCACATGAGGTTTTACAAACTCCATCTTTAATGGCTCTCTAGAATCTATGTAATTCATAAAGCAATGTTTTCCACACACAAGAGAAATTTGACACAATACAACACCTCTATATATATAGTAAAACATAATTTATGTAAGAACTTACCTGATAAATTCATTTCTTTCATATTAGCAAGAGTCCATGAGCTAGTGACATATGGGATATACATTCCTACCAGGAGGGGCAAAGTTTCCCAAACCTCAAAATGCCTATAAATACACCCCTCACCACACCCACAAATCAGTTTAACGAATAGCCAAGAAGTGGGGTGATAAGAAAAAAGTGCGAAAGCATAAAAAATAAGGAATTGGAATAATTGTGCTTTATACAAAAAAATCATAACCACCACAAAAAAAGGGTGGGCCTCATGGACTCTTGCTAATATGAAAGAAATGAATTTATCAGGTAAGTTCTTACATAAATTATGTTTTCTTTCATGCAATTAGCAAGAGTCCATGAGCTAGTGACGTATGGGATAATGAATACCCAAGATGTGGATCTTCCACGCAAGAGTCACTAGAGAGGAAGGGATAAAATAAAGACAGCCAATTCCGCTGAAAAATAATCCACACCCAAAACAAAGTTTAAATCTTATAATGAAAAAAACTGAAAATATAAGCAGAAGAATCAAACTGAAACAGCTGCCTGAAGTACTTTTCTACCAAAGACTGCTTCTGAGGAAGAAAACACATCAAAATGGTAGAATTTAGTAAAAGTATGCAAAGAAGACCAAGTTGCTGCTTTGCAAATCTGATCAACCGAAGCTTCATTCCTAAATGCCCAGGAAGTAGAGACTGACCTAGTTGAACGAGCTGTAATCCTTTGAGGCGGCGTTCTACCTGACTCAACATAAACATGATGAATCAAGACTTTAACCACGATGCCAAAGAAATGGCAGAAGCCTTCTGACCTTTCCTTGAACCAGAAAAGATAACAAATAGACTAGAAGTCTTCCGAAAATCTTAGTAGCTTCAACATAATATTTCAAAGCTCTAACTACATTCAAAGAATGCAACGATCTTTCCTTAGAGATCTTAGGATTAGGACACAATGAAGGAACTACAATTCCTCTACTAATGTTGTTAGAATTCACAACCTTAGGTAAAAATTTAAATGAAGTTCGGAAAACCGCCTTATCCTGATGAAAAATCAGAAAAGGAGACTCACAAGAAAGAGCAGATAATTCAGAAACTCTTCTAGCAGAAGAGATGGCCAAAAGAAACAAAACTTTCCAAGAAAGTAATTTAATATCCAGCGAATGCATAGGTTCAAACGGAGGAGCTTGAAGAGCCCCTAGAACCAAATTCAAACTCCAAGGAGGAGAAATTGACTTAATAACAGGTTTTATAGGAACCAAAGCTTGTATAAAACAATAAATATCAGGAAGACTAGGAACTTGCAGACAAACCTTTATCCAAACCATCCTGAAGAAACTGTAAAATTCTAGGAATTCTAAAAGAATGCCAAGAAAAAAGATGAGAAAAACACCTGGAAATGGAAGTCTTCCAGACTCGATAATATATCATCCTAGATACAGATTTACGAGCCTGTAACATAGTATTAATTATGGAGTCAGAGAAACCTCTATGACTGAGAATCAAGTGTTCAATCTCCATACCTTCAACTTAAAGGATTTGAGATCCTGATGGAAAAAAAGGACCTTACGATAGAAGGTCTGGTCTTAACGGAAGAGTCCACGGTTGGCAAGTAGCCATCCGGACAAGATCCGCATACCAAAACCTGTGAGGCCATGCTGGAGCCACCAGCAGAATAAACGAACGCTCCTTTAGAATCTTGGAAATAACTCTAGAGGCGAAAAAGATATAAGCAGGATGATACTTCCAAGAAAGTGACAATGCATCCACTGCTTCCGCCTGAGGATCCCTGGATCTGGACAGATACCTGGGAAGCTTCTTGTTTAGATGAGAAGCCATCAGATCTATTTCTGGAAGTCCCTATATTTGAACAATCTGAAGAAATACCTCTGGGTGAAGAGACCATTCGCCCGGATGTAGCGTTTGGCGACTGAGATAATCCGCTTCCCAAATGTCTATACCTGGGATATGAACCGCAGAAATTAGACAGGAGCTGGATTCCGCCCATACAAGTATTCGAGAGACTTCTTTCATAGCCAGGGGACTGTGAGTCTGTCTGTCTGGAAACAAATGAACGACTCTCTCTTTAGAAGAGGCCACGACTGAAGAGCTCTGAAAATTGCACGGAGCTCCAAAATGTTGATTGGTAATCTCGCCTCCTGAGATTCCCAAACCCCTTGTGCTGTCAGAAACCCCCATACAGCTCCCCAACCTGTCAGACTTGCATCTGTTGAGATCACAGTCTAGGTTGGAAGAACAAAAGAAGCCCCCTGAACTAAACGATGATGGTCTGTCCACCACGTCAGAGAGTGTCGAACAATCGGTTTTAAAGATATTAGTTGAGATATCTTTGTATAATCCCTGCACCACTGGTTCAGCATACAGAGTTGAAGAGGTCGCATGTGAAAACGAGCAAAGGGGATAGCGTCCAATGCAGCAGTCATAAGACCTAGAATGTCCATGCATAAGGCTACCAAAGGGAAAGATTGAGACTGAAGGTTTCGACAAGCTGGAACCAATTTCAGACGTCTCTTGTCCGTCAGAGACAGAGTCATGGACACTGAATCTATCTGGAAACCTAAAAAGGTTACCCTTGTCTGAGGAATCAACAAACTTTTTTTGGTAAATTGATCCTCCAACCATGTTCTTGAAGAAACAACACTCATAAAAGACTGGAAAGGTTCTTTCTATTGAAAATGAGCAAAGGGAATTGAATCCAATGCTGTGGCCATAAGACCTAAAACTTCTATGCATATATAGCAACTGAAGGAGACTAAAGGTACCGACAGACGGAACCCAATAAAATTATCCCTTGTCTGATAGAGACAAAGTCAGTGACACAAACTATCTGGAAACCTAAAAAAGGTGACCCTTGTGTGAGGAATCAAGAGCTTTTGAAAAAAAGATCCTCTAACTATGTCCTGAAGAGCAAGTGAATCATATGAGATTCCGCATCCTCAGAAAATAATCTGAATGAAAACTGCAAAATGGAAATATGCATTTATTGTATCTAATGAAAACAAATAATGCTATCAATGACCATAAAAAGGCAAAATAGTTTGAATAAAATTCCAAAACCCGGTTCCTAAAAAAGGAACTGGAAGAAATACCCCAGAAGATTCCAGGTTCTGAGCAGCGCTTGAACCCCATGGGTGCCCAGCCATGCTTCAACAGTACCCAAAATATATAGGACAGAAACACACTTAAAGAAAGTGTTAGCCTTCCTGGAATAAAATCAAAGAAATTTGGACAAAATAGAACCAAATAAATTTCAAAGAAGTCTTAACCTGCCTCTTACCAGCCAAGCTGGAATATGGCACGTACATCGCAATATTAGGGAGCTGATTTCGAACTCCAATTATAAACATGTTACTTGGGAAAGAACTCAGGAATTCGTTCCTTAATAAGAACAACCAAACTAGTATAAGCTTAAAGTTTTAGTCTTAGAACTCAATCTTGAAGCCCAGAGTAACAGTTAAGAATTGAATCCAATTATAATTGATTATCTTAAAAAAAAATCCATATTTCTTTTGTTCTATTTTTTTTTAAAAAAAACACAAAATTCTTCTAGCTAAAATAGCTAAAGACATAGATTAACCCTCATTTGCGAAAATATTCAATAAAATGAAGACACAAATGAAATTATTAGCATGATAGCCCAGTTAAAAGGACCAGTCAATACAGTGGACTTGCATAATCAATAAATGCAAAACAACAAGACAAATGCAACAGCACCTAGTCTAGTAAATGTTGTCCCTTTAACAATGCTAAAATAAATCATAATCTGATACTTGAAACAGAAAAAATGAAGCAATTGCAATATCCAAATAAATCACAGGACCAAGAAAAGTACCTGAAACTAAATAATTTTCCATAAATAAGATACAACTATCTAAAGGAAAATAAATACTATTTTGCTATAGAAACAATAGCATAATTAGTAGAAGTAGAGATAGCCCCAATAAATTGGAGAACCCTCTAAATTGAATTTAACTGCTGGCAAAGAAACAGAATTTATACTTACCTGATAAATTACTTTCTCCAACGGTGTGTCCGGTCCACGGTGTCATCCATTACTTGTGGGATATTCTCCTCCCCCACAGGGAAAGGCAAGGAGAGCACACAGCAAGAGCTGTCCATATAGTCCCTCCCAGGCTCCGCCCCCCCAGTCATTCGACCGACGGTTAGGAGAAAAAAAGGAGAAACTATAGTGTGCCGTGGTGACTGTAGTGTATAGAGAAAGAAATTCTTCAAACCTGATTAAAAAACCAGGGCGGGCCGTGGACCGGACACACCGTTGGAGAAAGTAATTTATCAGGTAAGCATAAATTCTGTTTTCTCCAACATTGGTGTGTCCGGTCCACGGTGTCATCCATTACTTGTGGGAACCAATACCAAAGCTTTAGGACACGGATGAAAGGAGGGAGCAAATCAGGTTACCTAAACAGAAGGCATCACGGCTTGCAAAACCTTTCTCCCAAAAATAGCCTCCGAAGAAGCAAAAGTATCAAATTTGTAGAATTTGGACAAAGTGTGCAGAGAAGACCAGGTCGCTGACTTACATATCTGATCAACAGAAGCCTCGTTCTTGAAGGCCCATGTGGAAGCCACAGCCCTAGTAGAGTGAGCTGTGATTCGTTCAGGAGGCTGCCGTCCGGCAGTCTCGTAAGCCAATCGTATGATGCTTTTCAGCCAAAAGGAAAGAGAGGTAACAGTAGCTTTTTTTGACCTCTCCTCTTGCCAGAATAAACTACAAACAGAGAAGACGTTTGTCTGAAATCCTTTGTTGCTTCTAAATAGAACCTTAAAGCACGGACTACATCTAAATTGTGTAACAAGCGTTCCTTCTTTGAAAACTGGATTCGGACACAAAGAAGGCACAACTATTTCCTGGTTAATATTCTTGTTGGAAACAACCTTTGGAAGGAAACCAGGTTTAGTACGCAAAACAACCTTATCTGAATGGAACACCAGATAGGGCGGATTACACTGCAGAGCAGATAATTCAGAAACTATTCTAGCAGAAGAATAGCAACCAAAAACAGAACTTTCCAAGATAACAACTTGATATCTATGGAATGTAAGGGTTCAAACGGAACCCCTTGAAGAACTGAAAGAACCAAATTTAGACTCCAGGGAGGAGTCAAGGGTCTGTAAACAGGCTTGATCCTGACCAAAGCCTGAACAAAAGCTTGAACATCTGGCACAGCTGCCAGTCGTTTGTGTAACAAGACAGATAAAGCAGAAATCTGTCCTTTTAGAGAACTCGCTGATAATCCCTTATCCAAAACTTCTTGGAGAAAGGAAAGGATCCTAGGAATTTTAATCTTACTCCATGAGAATCCCTTGGATTCACACCAACAGATATATCTTTTCCATATTTTATGGTAATCTTTCTAGTCACAGGTTTTCTGGCTTGTACCAGAGTATCTATCACAGAATCCGAAAACCCACGCTTAGACAAAATCAAGCGTTCAATTTCCAAGCAGTCAGCTGGAGAGAAACTAGATTTGGATGTTCGAATTGACCTTGTACTAGAGCTATCAAAATCACCGAGGCCTTCTCCTGTTTGATCCTGGCTACCAGCCTGGGAATGAGAAGGAACGGTGGAAACGCATAAGCTAGGTTGAAAGTCCAAGGCGCCACTAATGCATCCACTAGAGTCGCCTTGGGATCCCTGGATCTGGACCCGTAGCAAGGAACCTTGAAGTTCTGACGAGACGCCATCAGATCCATGTCTGGAATGCCCCATAATTGGGTCAACTGGGCAAACACCTCCGGGTGGAGTTCCCACTCCCCCGGATGAAAGGTCTGACGACTCAGATAATCCGCCTCCCAGTTTTCCACTCCTGGGATGTGGATCGCAGACAGGTGGTAGGAGTGATCCTCCGCCCATTTGATGATCTTGGTCACCTCTCTCATCGCCAGGGAACTCCTTGTTCCCCCCTGATGGTTGAAGTAAGCAACAGTCGTCATGTTGTCTGATTGGAATCTTATGAATCTGGCCTTTGCTAGTTGAGGCCAAGCCCGAAGAGCATTGAATATCGCTCTCAGTTCCAGGATGTTTATCGGGAGAAGAGACTCTTCCCAAGACCATAGACCCTGAGCTTTCAGGGAATCCCAGACCGCGCCCCAGCCTAATAGACTGGCCTCGGTCGTGACAATGACCCACTCTGGTCTGCGGAAGCTCATTCCCTGGGACAGGTGATCCTGAGTCAGCCACCAACGGAGTGAGTCTCTGGTCTTCTGATCTACTTGAATCACTGGAGACAAGTCTGTATAGTCCCCATTCCACTGTTTGAGCATGCACAGTTGTAATGGTCTTAGATGAATTCGCGCAAAAGGAACTATGTCCATTGCTGCAACCATCAACCCTACTACTTCCATGCACTGAGCTATGGAAGGCCGTAGAACAGAGTGAAGAACTTGACAAGCGTTTAGAAGCTTTGACTCTGACATCTGTCAGGAAAATCTTCATTTCTAAAGAATCTATTATTGTTCCCAAGAAATGGACTCTTGTTGACGGAGATGGGGAACTTTTTTCTATGTTCACCTACCACCCGTGAGATCTGAGAAAGGCTAGAACAATGTCTGTGTGAGCCTTTGTCTTTGAAAGAGACGACGCTTGAATTAGGATGTCGTCCAAGTAAGGTGCCACTGCAATGCCCCTGGGTCTTAGAACTGCTAGAAGGGACCCGAGCACCTTTGTGAAAATCCTTGGAGCAGTGGCTAGTCCGAATGGGAGAGCCACAATAGGTAATGTTTGTCCAGAAAGGCGAACCTTAGGAACTGATGATGATCTTTGTGGATAGGAATATGCAGATACGCATCCTTTAGATCCACGGTAGTCATAAATTGACCCTCCTGGATTGTAGGTAAAATCGTTCGAATAGTTTCCATTTTGAACGATGGCACTCTGAGAAATTTGTTTAGAATTTTTAAATCCAGAATTGGTCTGAAAGTTCCCTCTTTTTTGGGAACTACAAACAGATTTGAGTAAAACCCCTGACCTTGTTCCACAGTTGGAACTGGGAGTATCACTCCCATCTTTAACAGGTCTTCTACACAATGCAAGAATGCCTGTCTCTTTACTTGGTTTGAAGATAAGTGAGACATGTGGAACCTTCCCCTTGGGGGTAGTTCCTTGAATTCTAGAAGATAACCCTGAGAGACTATTTCTAGTGCCCAGGGATCCTGAACATCTCTTGCCCAAGCCTGAGCAAAGAGAGAGAGTCTGCCCCCTACTAGATCCGGTTCCGGATCGGGGGCTACCTCTTCATGCTGTCTTGGTAGCAGCAGCAGGTTTCTTGGCCTGTTTACCCTTGTTCCAGCCTTGCATTGATTTCCAAGCTGGTTTAGTCTGGGAAGCGTTACCCTCTTGTCTAGAGGCTGCCGAGTTGGAAGCCGGTCCGTTCCTGAAATTGCGAAAGGAACGAAAATTGGACTTATTCTTAGCCTTGAAAGGTTTATCTTGTGGGAGGGCATGGCCCTTTCCCCCAGTGATGACTGAAATAATCTCTTTCAATTATGGCCCAAAAGGGGTCTTACCTTTGAAAGGGGTATTAAGCAATTTTGTCTTGGAAGATACATCCGCCGACCAAGACTTTAGCCAGAGCGCTCTGCGCGCCACAATTGTAAACCCTGAATTTTTTGCCGCTAACCTCGCTAACTGCAAAGCGGCGTCTAAAATAAAGGAATTAGCTAACTTAAGTGCGTAAATTCTGTCCATGACTTCCTCATACGGAGTCTCCCTACTGAGCGACTTTTCCAGTTCCTCGAACCAGAACCACGCCGCTGTAGTGACAGGAATAATGCATGAAATAGGTTGAAGGAGGTAACCTTGCTGTACAAAAATCTTTTTAAGCAAACCCTCCAATTTTGTATCCATAGGATCTTTGAAAGCACAATTGTCCTCAATAGGAATGGTCGTGCGCTTGGCTAGAGTAGAAAACTCCCCCTCGACCTTAGGGACTGTTTGCCATGTGTCCTTCCTGGGGTCGACCATAGGGAACAATTTCTTAAATATAGGAGGAGGGACAAAAACATAATTTATGTAAGAACTTACCTGATAAATTCATTTCTTTCATATTAGCAAGAGTCCATGAGCTAGTGACGTATGGGATATACATTCCTACCAGGAGGGGCAAAGTTTCCCAAACCTCAAAATGCCTATAAATACACCCCTCACCACACCCACAATTCAGTTTAATGAATAGCCAAGAAGTGGGGTGATAAAAAAGTGCGAAAGCATATAAAATAAGGAATTGGAATAATTGTGCTTTATACAAAAATCATAACCACCACAAATAAAGGGCGGGCCTCATGGACTCTTGCTAATATGAAAGAAATGAATTTATCAGGTAAGTTCTTACATAAATTATGTTTTCTTTCATGTAATTAGCAAGAGTCCATGAGCTAGTGACGTATGGGATAATGACTACCCAAGATGTGGATCTTTCCACACAAGAGTCACTAGAGAGGGAGGGATAAAATAAAGACAGCCAATTCCTGCTGAAAATAATCCACACCCAAAAATAAAGTTTAACGAAAAACATAAGCAGAAGATTCAAACTGAAACCGCTGCCTGAAGTACTTTTCTACCAAAAACTGCTTCAGAAGAAGAAAATACATCAAAATGGTAGAATTTAGTAAAAGTATGCAAAGGGGACCAAGTTGCTGCTTTGCAAATCTGGTCAACCGAAGCTTCATTCCTAAACGCCCAGGAAGTAGAAACTGACCCAGTAGAATGAGCTGTAATTCTTTGAGGCAGAGTTTTACCCGACTCAACATAGGCAAGATGAATTAAAGATTTCAACCAAGATGCCAAAGAAATGGCAGAAGCTTTCTGGCCTTTTCTAGAACCGGAAAAGATAACAAATAAACTAGAAGTCTTACGGAAAGATTTCGTAGCTTCAACATAATATTTCAAAGCTCTAACAACATCCAAAGAATGCAACGATTTCTCCTTAGAATTCTTAGGATTAGGACATAATGAAGGAACCACAATTTCTCTACTAATGTTGTTGGAATTCACAACTTTAGGTAAAAATTCAAAAGAAGTTCGCAACACCGCCTTATCCTGATGAAAAATCAGAAAAGGAGACTCACAAGAAAGAGCAGATAATTCAGAAACTCTTCTGGCAGAAGAGATGGCCAAAAGGAACAAAACTTTCCAAGAAAGTAATTTAATGTCCAATGAATGCATAGGTTCAAACGGAGGAGCTTGAAGAGCTCCCAAAACCAAATTCAAACTCCAAGGAGGAGAAATTGACTTAATAACAGGTTTTATACGAACCAAAGCTTGTACGAAACAATGAATATCAGGAAGAATAGCAATCTTTCTGTGAAAAAGAACAGAAAGAGCAGAGATTTGTCCTTTCAAAGAACTTGCGGACAAACCCTTATCTAAACCATCCTGAAGAAACTGTAAAATTCTCGGTATTTTAAAAGAATGCCAAGAAAAATGATGAGAAAGACACCAAGAAATATAAGTCTTCCAGACTCTATAATATATCTCTCGAGATACAGATTTACGAGCCTGCAACATAGTATTAATCACAGAGTCAGAGAAACCTCTTTGACCAAGAATCAAGCGTTCAATCTCCATACCTTTAAATTTAAGGATTTCAGATCCTGATGGAAAAAAGGACCTTGTGACAGAAGGTCTGGTCTTAACGGAAGAGTCCACGGTTGGCAAGAGGCCATCCGGACAAGATCCGCATACCAAAACCTGTGAGGCCATGCCGGAGCTACCAGCAGAACAAACGAGCATTCCTTCAGAATCTTGGAGATTACTCTTGGAAGAAGAACTAGAGGCGGAAAGATATAGCAGGATGATACTTCCAAGGAAGTGATAATGCATCCACTGCCTCCGCCTGAGGATCCCGGGATCTGGACAGATACCTGGGAAGTTTCTTGTTTAGACGGGACGCCATCAGATCTATTTCTGGAAGTTCCCACATTTGAACAATCTGAAGAAATACCTCTGGGTGAAGAGACCATTCGCCCGGATGCAACGTTTGGCGACTGAGATAATCCGCTTCCCAATTGTCTATACCTGGGATATGAACCGCAGAGATTAGACAGGAGCTGGATTCCGCCCAAACCAAAATTCGAGATACTTCTTTCATAGCCAGAGGACTGTGAGTCCCTCCTTGATGATTGATGTATGCCACAGTTGTGACATTGTCTGTTTGAAAATAAATGAACGATTCTCTCTTCAGAAGAGGCCAAAACTGAAGAGCTCTGAAAATTGCACGGAGTTCCAAAATATTGATCGGTAATCTCACCTCCTGAGATTTCCAAACTCCTTGTGCCGTCAGAGATCCCCACACAGCTCCCCAACCTGTGAGACTTGCATCTGTTGAAATTACAGTCCAGGTCGGAAGCACAAAAGAAGCCCCCTGAATTAAACGATGGTGATCTGTCCACCATGTTAGAGAGTGTCGAACAATCGGTTTTAAAGATATTAATTGAGATATCTTCGTGTAATCCTTGCACCATTGCTTCAGCATACAGAGCTGAAGAGGTCGCATGTGAAAACGAGCAAAGGGGATCGCGTCCGATGCAGCAGTCATAAGACCTAGAATTTCCATGCATAAGGCTACCGAAGGGAATGATTGTGACTGAAGGTTTCGACAAGCTGCAATCAATTTTAGACGTCTCTTGTCTGTTAAAGACAGAGTCATGGACACTGAATCCATCTGGAAACCCAGAAAGGTTACCCTTGTCTGAGGAATCAAAGAACTTTTTGGTAAATTGATCCTCCAACCATGATCTTGAAGAAACAACACAAGTCGATTCGTATGAGATTCTGCTAAATGTAAAGACTGAGCAAGTACCAAGATATCGTCCAAATAAGGAAATACCACAATACCCTGTTCTCTGATTACAGACAGAAGGGCACCGAGAACCTTTGTAAAAATTCTTGGAGATGTAGCTAGGCCAAACGGCAGAGCCACAAACTGGTAATGCTTGTCCAGAAAAGAGAATCTCAGGAACTGATAATGATCTGGATGAATCGGAATATGCAGATATGCATCCTGTAAATCTATTGTGGACATATAATTCCCTTGCTGAACAAAAGGCAAGATAGTCCTTACAGTTACCATCTTGAACGTTGGTATTCTTACATAACGATTCAATATTTTTAGATCCAGAACTGGTCTGAAGGAATTCTCCTTCTTTGGTACAATGAAGAGATTTGAATAAAACCCCATCCCCTGTTCCGGAACTGGAACCGGCATAATTACTCCAGTCAACTCTAGATCTGAAACACATTTCAGAAATGCTTGAGCTTTTACTGGATTTACTGGGACACGGGAAAGAAAAAATCTCTTTGCAGGAGGTCTTATCTTGAAACCAATTCTGTACCCTTCTGAAACAATGCTCTGAATCCAAAAATTGTGAACAGAATTGATCCAAATTTCCTTGAAAAAACGTAACCTGCCCCCTACCAGCTGAGCTGGAATGAGGGCCGCACCTTCATGTGGACTTAGAAGCAGGCTTTGCCTTTCTAGCTGGCTTGGATTTATTCCAGACTGGAGATGGTTTCCAAACTGAAACTGCTCCTGAGGATTAAGGATCAGGCTTCTGTTCTTTGTTGAAACGAAAGGAACGAAAACGATTATTAGCCCTGCTTTTACCTTTAGATTTTTTATCCTGTGGTAAAAAAGTTCCTTTCCCACCAGTAACAGTTGAAATAATGGAATCCAACTGAGAACCAAATAATTTGTTACCCTGGAAAGAAATGGAAAGTAAAGTAGATTTAGAAGCCATATCAGCATTCCAAGTTTTAAGCCATAAAGCTCTTCTAGCTAAAATAGCTAGAGACATAAACCTGACATCTGATAATATCAAAAATGGCATCACAGATAAAAATTATTAGCATGCTGTAGAAGAATAATATCATGAGAATCATGATGTGTTACTTGTTGCGCTAAAGTTTCCAACCAGAAAGTTGAAGCTGCAGCAACATCAGCCAAAGATATAGCAGGTCTAAGAAGATTACCTGAACACAGATAAGCTTTTCTTAGAAAGGATTCAATTTTCCTATCTAAAGGATCCTTAAACGAAGTACCATCTGACGTAGGAATAGTAGTACGTTTAGCAAGGGTAGAAATAGCCCCATCAACTTTAGGGATTTTGTCCCAAAATTCTAATCTGTCAGACGGCACAGGATATAATCGCTTAAAACGTTTAGAAGGAGTAAATGAATTACCCAATTTATCCCATTCTTTGGAAATTACTGCAGAAATAGCATTAGGAACAGGAAAAACGTCTGGAATAACCACAGGAGCTTTAAATACCTTATCCAAACGTTTAGAATTAGTATCAAGAGGACCAGAATCCTCTATTTCTAAAGCAATTAGTACTTCTTTAAGTAAAGAACGAATAAATTCCATTTTAAATAAATATGAAGATTTATCAGCATCAACCTCTGAGACAGAATCCTCTGAACCAGAAGAGTCATCAGAATCAGAATGATGATGTTCATTTAAAAATTCATCTGTAGGGAGAGAAGTTTTAAAAGATTTTTTACGTTTACTAGAAGGAGAAATAACAGACATAGCCTTCTTTATGGATTCTGAAACAAAATCTCTTATATTATCAGGAACATTCTGCACCTTAGATGTTGAAGGAACTGCAACAGGCAATGGTACTTTACTAAAGGAAATATTATCTGCTTTAACAAGTTTGTCATGACAATCAATACAAACAACAGCTGGAGGAATAGCTACCAAAAGTTTACAGCAGATACACTTAGCTTTGGTAGATCCAGCACTAGACAGCGATTTTCCTGTAGTATCTTCTGGCTCAGATGCAACGTGAGACATCTTGCAATATGTAAGAGAAAAAACAACATATATATAAAGCAAAATTGATCAAATTCCTTAAATGACAGTTTCAGGAATGGGAAAAAATGCCAAAGAACAAGCTTCTAGCAACCAGAAGCAATGAAAAATGAGACTTAAATAATGTGGAGACAAAAGCGACGCCCATATTTTTCACGCCAATAAGACGCCCACATTATTTGGCGCCTTCCGGCAACACGTATGACGCCGGAAACGGAAACAAATTTTTTGCGCCAAAAAAGTCCGCGCCAAGAATGACGCAATAAAATGAAGCATTTTCAGCCCCCGCGAGCCTAACAGCCCACAGGGAAGAGTCAAATTTTTGAAGGTAAGAAAAAATGATTAAATCAAATGCATTATCCCAAATATGAAACTGACTGTCTGAAAATAAGGAAAGTTGAACATTCTGAGTCAAGGCAAATAAATGTTTGAATACATATATTTAGAACTTTATAAATAAAGTGCCCAACCATAGCTTGGAGTGTCACAGAAAATAAGATTTACTTACCCCAGGACACTCATCTACATGTTTGTAGAAAGCCAAACCAGTACTGAAACGAGAATCAGCAGAGGTAATGGTATATATAAGAGTATATCGTCGATCTGAAAAGGGAGGTAAGAGATGAATCTCTACGACCGATAACAGAGAACCTATGAAATAGACCCCGTAGAAGGAGATCACTGCATTCAAATAGGCAATACTCTCCTCACATCCCTCTGACATTCACTGCACGCTGAGAGGAAAACCGGGCTCCAACTTGCTGCGGAGCGCATATCAACGTAGAATCTAGCACAAACTTACTTCACCACCTCCATCGGAGGCAAAGTTTGTAAAACTGAATTGTGGGTGTGGTGAGGGGTGTATTTATAGGCATTTTGAGGTTTGGGAAACTTTGCCCCTCCTGGTAGGAATGTATATCCCATACGTCACTAGCTCATGGACTCTTGCTAATTACATGAAAGAAAGGTATGCCCTGGCTTCTCCCACTCCTTATTCACTATGTCCGCCACCTGTTTAGGTATCGGAAAAGCATCAGGGTGCACCGGGACCTCAAGGAACTGTCCATCTTGCACAATTTTTCTGGGTTGACCAGATTGTCACAATCATCCAGAGTAGATAGCACCTCCTTAAGTAATGCGCGGAGATGCTCTAATTTAAATTTAAATGTCACAACATCAGGTTCTGCCTGCTGAGAAATTCTTCCTGTATCAGAAATTTCCCCATCGGACAAACCCTCCCTCACTGCCACTTCAGATTGGTGTGAGGGTATGACAGAAAAATTATCAGCGCCCTCCTGCTCTACAGTGTTTAAAACAGAGCAATCGCG
This sequence comes from Bombina bombina, assembly GCF_027579735.1. NCBI lineage: Eukaryota > Metazoa > Chordata > Amphibia > Anura > Bombinatoridae > Bombina > Bombina bombina. The sequence goes on along the minus strand of NC_069499.1, from coordinate 253,829,869 downwards.
CTTTCTCTGAAATGCTGGCATTTTGGATAAAATATTAGCTATGGAGTTATCCATTACTGCCATCAATTACTGCATAGTAACAAGCATTGGCGCGCTAGAAGTACTAGGGGTCGCCTGCGCGGGCATAACTGGTATAGACACAGAAGGAGATGATGTAGAACTATGTCTACTCCCTTCATCTGATGAATCATCTTGGGCAACTTTATTATCTGTGGCAGTACTGTCCTTACTTTGTTTGGACGCTATGGCACAATTATCACACATATTTGAAGGGGGAACCACATTGGCTACCATACATATAGAACATGATCTATCTGAAGGTACAGACATGTTAAACAGGCTTAAACTGGTTAATAAAGCACAAAAACCGTTTTAAAACAAAACCGTTACTGTCTCTTTAAATGTTAAACAGGGCACACTTTATTACTGAATATGTGAAAAACTATGAAGGAATTATCCAATCTTTACCAAATTTTCACCACAGTGTCTTAATACATTCAAAGTATTGCACCCCAATTTTCAAGCTGTTAACCCTTAAAATGTGGAAATCGGAGCCGTTTTTAATTTTAACCCCCTTACAGTCCCAGCCACAGCCTAAGGGATTAAATGCCTACCGGTCGCTAGCCGTAGAATAGAATATAAAAACACTTATACTATAATAAATAAAAACACTTATACTATAATAAATAAAACACAACAACTTTTTGTGGGTAAAATTTTAACCGTCACAGGTTAAACATTTATTAACTAAACTAAGTAACTGTGGTAACCAACAAGGTCAGATGGCGGCTAAACGAATTACTATAATGACAACCCGGCACAGCAGAAGGTAAACGGCCCAAACGGAAACTGCAGCAGAGCGGAACCTCTGCTCATAGAAAAATTGCTACTAAGGGGTTAATGAGATCACGTGACCCACCCGCAAGGGGAAGGAGGGGCACCTCACGTGCACATGAGGCTATCCACCCCTCACACTTTTAGATTGGTCATCACTCCCCCTGTTCACCCCCTTTCCAAGGCAACAGGGCCGTTACCTCCCGCCGCACGGGCATGGAAATAAGGACTACCCCCTACAAGGGGATCCGCTACTCAGCCGCCAGAAGCCAGGTATGCCAGATATGGTAGACCAATAACTAAATAGGTTGACAAAGTTAGCCTGAATAGGCATACCCGTCGCCCAACTAGGGGACAAAATTTAAAATTTGAAAATGCTCAATCAATAAAGTGGCTACTAAATTAGCCTGAGAAGGCATACTTAGCGCCTAGAACATAAATTTGGAAGCCATCTCATAACAGGGAAGGGAGGGAGGGGAAAGAACTCGTCTGCACCGGATTCCAGGAAGAAGAGGGCCAGGAAGCTGATGATCCCCACTTTTAAGGTGAGTAGTGGGCCCCTCCCTTGCATGCAACATTGTTGCAACTAACCTCCCTAGCCAGCCCTCTTCTCCTATCTCTCCCTACGGCTTTAACCCTTAGCTTTGCTCCAGGCCCAATTGTGCCCTACACTGCCTTAAGGGATTAAATGCCTACCGGTCGCTAGCCGTAGAATAGAATATAAAAACACTTATACTATAATAAATAAAAACACTTATACTATAATAAATAAAACACAACAACTTTTTGTGGGTAAAATTTTAACCGTCACAGGTTAAACATTTATTAACTAAACTAAGTAACTGTGGTAACCAACAAGGTCAGATGGCGGCTAAACGAATTACTATAATGACAACCCGGCACAGCAGAAGGTAAACGGCCCAAACGGAAACTGCAGCAGAGCGGAACCTCTGCTCATAGAAAAATTGCTACTAAGGGGTTAATGAGATCACGTGACCCACCCGCAAGGGGAAGGAGGGGCACCTCACGTGCACATGAGGCTATCCACCCCTCACACTTTTAGATTGGTCATCACTCCCCCTGTTCACCCCCTTTCCAAGGCAACAGGGCCGTTACCTCCCGCCACCAGATAGCATTAAGATGATAACTGTGCCGCCACCAATAAAGGACAAACACAACCCAACCGGACTTAAAGGAGGGTTACTATGGCCTTACGGATATCTTTTATAAAAATATCAAGGGCAACTGTCTCCAAATGTACCCTATCCTTCCTATAATAATGGACCTTGTCGGCTGTTAGAGATTCGTGTTTAACCACAAATCCCCCAGTACCTGTGACGGTTCTAGCAACTGAAGAGTTAATCTTCTTCCTAACCTTGTAAGCGGCGCTGTGGGAAGACATGTGACGCCATTCCAACCTGGGAACTATATTGGACCAACCGACCAACACGTTCGGGATGCGAGCTCTGATCCATGCAATATCCGCTTGCATGATTTTAATAAGCTCCAAGACAGGAATGGCGCCCATATCATTGCCACCCAAATGAAGGATTATGACATGAGGTTTACCCCAGCGTACTAGGGCCTCTGAGATGCGCGATGGAAGCGCTGGCCAACACATCCCTCTCTCACCTACCCATCTAATTGACACTTGGGATAGAGGGAAACCTAAATTCTGCCCCCCCGGAAGGGCCGAACTACGAATGGAGGCCCAATGAACGTAGGAGTGCCCCACGATCCATATCCTTTTAGCGCTGCTGACGGGTCCTGTAAAGACACACGAGATTAGTACTGAAAACAAAACACAACTAACCCACATCTTATTCAACAACCGGTCGAATGTAACCTTTAAACTTATTAGAGCGCCATCTACCCAAACGGCAAATGGCTTCAGCGGAGGAACCCTGCAGCGCGGCATTAGTAGCTGCCCCTATGCGGAAAGAATGGGGGGCTATTTTTGAAACATCCAAACCAGCGTGCGCAGCAGTCCTTGCTAGCACCCTACGGAACTGGAACAAAGATAGAGAAGTCCGGTTCGCATGTATTAACAAAGGACCCTGTTCCTCTGGTCTGTGTTCTAAAAACTGGTTAACCGCCATCACCGGGCAGCAGAGACCGTTAGACTGAGGAATAGGGATCCATGCCCCTTTGCCCTCTTGATCCGTCTTAGATCTGGGCAAATAAATTAACAGTGAATCTTCTCCCGCTCTGACGTGGCCGAACTGAAGGCCTTTATCAGTGCATGATTTGGACGGTGCCACGAGCTCGCTTATACGAAGCGCAGCCGAATAGGCTAATAAAAACGCAGCTCTAAATAACAAAAACTCATAATGCGTTGCGCAGATGTCCGGCAAAGCGACCACCAGCCGCTCAAGCCGGTCATGCGTGATGGGCTCCCTAGAGTCCTTTTGTTGTGGTTGGAGCTTGCCCCAACCTTTGACAACTTGCCGCACAAATTTTGAACTGCCCGGATCCGGCAAAGCAAGCGTACGATAAAAGAATGACAAGGCGGCCAACCGAGAATGAACCGCCCCCTGCCGCGAACCCTTTCGCCAAAGACTCACCAGCCAATCACATACTGTGTCCTGAGACGCTTCAATCGCCTCCACATTCTGACACCGGCAAAAGTCTTCCCATTCACGCCATAGCCTGACATAGGAGCACCATGTCCTAGGTGCAAGGGACGCCCGCACTAGAGGGAGCAAGGATATCCAGGACGGAGAAGCTGCCAAAGGAAACCAGGACAAGGTAAGCCTTCTAATGCAGCATGAGGGGCCAAACGTCTGAACGTCACCCAATCAAACCTGGATAGTGCATCTGCCAATACATTATTAACCCCCGGGACGTGCCGCGCTTGAAACTGGATATTAAGTTCAAGACAGCGTAAGACCAGATGCCTTAGTAAACAAACTACAACCGCAGACGTGGCCGAAAGACCATTCACCGCGTGGACGACACTGAGATTATCTGTCCAGAAATTAATCGTCCTGTTTGCAAATTGATTGCCCCAAAGTTCAACCGCCAAAACGATAGGGAAAAGTTCCAAAAGGGTAAGGCTACGCGTTAAGCCCCTGGCCGACCATTCTGGAGGCCAAGGGCCTGCACTCCATTCCCCCCGGAAATACGCCCCATAACCCTTCGACCCCGCGGCGTCAGTAAATAAATGCAACAACTGACTGGAAATGGGCTCAGATCGCCATAATCGAATCCCATTGAAGTCCTGAAGAAAAGTCTTCCAGACTCTCAAGTCAGCTCTCATGCCTTGTGAAATCCAAATTTTTTCAGAAGGCCTGAGTTTGCCCTTCAGCTTAGCTTCCAATCTCCGATTGAAAACTCTCCCCATGGGGATAACTCTGCCTGCAAAATTCAAAAGGCCAAGTAATGACTGTAGCTGCCTAAGCGTGATGGTCGCCATGGAAACAGCCGCTTCAACCGCCTCAAGCATATCCCGTACTTTGCCATCAGGCAGCCTACAAATTCTGTCGACTGTATCAATTTCGATACCCAGGAATGTAATACAAGTGCCCGGGCCCTCAGTCTTGTCTTCAGCCAGTGGGACACCGAATTGCCGCATAAGGATTCTCATGGAGTCCATCAGCTGCTGACATTCAGTGGTTCCCGGACTCCCTACCAAGAGGAAGTCGTCCAGATAATGAGCAATGCGGTTATTAACTGCCTGTTGCTCCAAAACCCAGTGCAAAAATGTACTAAAGGTTTCAAACAAGGCGCAAGAGATGGCGCAGCCCATAGGCAAGCACCTATCTACGTAAAATTCGTTGTTGAATTTGCAACCCATCAAATAAAATGATGAAGGGTGCAAGGGCAGTAAGCGAAAGGCGGATTCAATGTCCAGCTTCGCCAACAAGGCTCCTGCACCCACCCCCCGCACCAAATCCAGGGCGCTATCAAAGGATTGATATCGCACTGAGCTGAGTTCCGGATCAATAGCATCATTGACGGAATAGCCCCTAGGGTGAGATAGGTGGTGTATTAGACGGAATTTTCCCAATTCCTTCTTGGGTACTACACCAAGTGGTGAAATGACCAGATTCGGCAAAGGTGGCGAGGAAAAAGGACCCACTACCCGGCCCATAGATATTTCCTTATCCAGCTTGACCCTAACAACCGCCGGGTGCTGGTAAGCTGATTTGAGGTTACGATAGCCTCTGGAACCCTTAATGGCTTTTGTCACAGGTATACGGAAACCATCCTTAAACCCTTGAAATAACAAAGACGCTGCGCGCGAATCTGGGTACACCCTAAGCCATGGCTCAAGGGCGTGCACCTTCACCGGTGTTGGGGCCTTTAGGAACAAGAGAGAGCTTGTTCTGTGCTCTACCGGGTGCTGAATCCTTTTTTCTGGCACACTCGCTCCCGGGGTGTGATCCAGCACAGTATCGGCATACGTGCCTGAACGCACATGAATTACCTCTCTCGCATTTATTATCTTGAAATGCCCAGCAGGTACCACCTCTGCGCTTCGTTTTGGAAGCACGAAAGGACTGATTGCCAGAGGAGGTGGAGGAGGAGGGTGACCCCTGCGGGCCTAGGCGTTGCCACAGATGCGAGTCAGTTGTATCGAAGGTGAGCACAGGATTACCCGCCATCTTTTGCCTAAACTCAGCATCATAATCTCTCCAAGCCCCCTCAGCAAACTTCCTCTGAATCCAATGGATATTATCAGTATATTTAAGGATTGCGTGGCATTGGCTCGGGTATTTCTCCAAGTAGCAAGAGGAGAAAACTCTAAAGCAAATTAGCCACTCCTCAAAAGTTTCAGGACGTTTAAACCGTTTAGGTCCAGTACCGTCCGCGCTCTTCTCTCGCTGCCTACAAGCCTCAGCAGATAATTCAAATATATTCACATATTTGCCCTGCTGTATTTTTCTAATTGTCCTTGGTTTCAAATGACTGTGCAATGATGGGGTATAAGATGGGAAGGAATCGCCGTGTAAGGCCACTTTCCTTTCTGGGATTAAGTTAATAGGTGGACGCTTGTCCCCCACTATAGTGGTGCTCTGCACAGCTTCTGGGGAACCTACCGCAAGCTGCGCCTGCGCCGTGCTGCCAACTGCGCCTGACTGCATTACCTGCCACATTTTCTTTACCATGGCAAACATGCGCTTCTGACCCTTACCCCTTAGCCCAAGTGAAGTGTCACTGTCACATTCAGATTCAGACAGGGATGAGTCAACCTGGTCATGTCGGTCATGTGTAAATGTAAAGGGCTTACCAGGAATGACCATTGCACCGTCCTGATGATCCATACCGGAGGTGGAAGGACCAGGAACAGCCCCGTTGTCCTGCTGCAAGGAATCAGCCGTGCTCTCACGCTGCTGTGCATCCGCCTGCTCCTGTGGAATAACCGCCAAAGCCGAAGGCCTATCAACCTGGTTTGCTTCCATGCTCAGATCCCCTTGAGATGCGTTCTGTAAAAAAGAAAACAGGTCGCGAGCACTACGGACACCGGCAAAGGGGGGGTTAATAGGACCTAAGCCTGACCTATTATTTGCATGTAAGCCTGCTTGTCCTAATTCATTTGGCCTTTCATGCCCCACATTCACATTCCTACCCTGTAACTGAACTAATGATGTTGGTAACACATTCAAAGCATCATTTGCAGTTCTACATACCCTCACATTCGAAACACTCATAGGTTCAGCTTGTGCATTCACACTAGAATTCCCCAACTGTGCCACAGCGCGTGCATTCATATTGAGACTCAAAGAATCAGCCTGTGCATTCATACCAGACATCCCTAACTGCGCCACAGCGCGTACATTCATGAGGGGTGATGTCGCACTACTTAGCTGAGAATCTGCCCTAATTTGCTGAGAATCTAACCTATTGTGCTGAACTGCGACATTAGCTTGCCCCTGTGCGGTATGCTGCTGCGCCGCAATGAGCTGACCATGAGCGCTATGTTTGCGCGCCAAATTAACTTGTCCCTGAGCCTGGGCGTGCTGACCCTGCGGATCAATCGCACTTATTAGCCCTCCTGGATTGAAATCTGATTGAGAATCTATCGCCCTGGTTCTCACTAGCATGCCCCTACCTAAGGGGTTCAACCTGTTAGCTCTTGTTGAAGCCCCCCTCCTACTTTTAAGGCCTTTATGCGTGACCCCGCGAATTGAATCCTGAGCCCTGCTGCCAGTAAATTGCAACCTGGTATTAATGCGAGATGGCGCCTTCCGTTGCCGAACTTGAGGACCCCTTCGGCCCCATAACCCACCCCCGGCCGCCATCCTCTCATGGTGCTCACCTTCCTGGAGCTGCAGAGGATGCGACCGTTCCCGCGAAGTCCCGACGCTGAAACCGGAACCGGAAGTGGATGGGCGCGTGACCGGAACTTCCGGTTGCGCACTTACCATTGGACCCTGAGGACCCGCGGCCTGGTTTGGAGGACCGGACACCGACGCCGCGTGGAGCTGGAGCAGAGGACCCGCCGGAGAAGCTGGAGGACCCGACGGAGGAGCCTGCATACCCGCCGGGGACATCGCCGCAACTAAAGACGCCAGGATGGAAGAGACCGCCGAGACCGCCGACGGAGGAATCGCGGCCATGAGGGAGGATACCGCTGCTTCAGGTAAGCCTTGTTGCGGTGTAGAGACGGGCTGGGGGCCTAGAACAGGGGCTTGTTGCGCAGGCGAAAGCACCACAGAAGCGGGCCCAGTTCTTGAGAGGGCATGCTGCGCCGGCGCCGAGGCCAAAATTTCCGGGCCTTCAGCCATATTAGGCAAAACGGGGGTTAATAGAGAGGGGCCCCGTGCAATGGCTAAATCTGCCTCATTGTCTGCATTTGCACGGCGTGTTGAGCCCCTATCTAACCTGGGCCTAGCTACAGGGGTAATTGAGGTTACTACATAGGCCTCAACCGGAACATGTGAAGCTACCGAGGGTGGACTGGAAGCCTGAGGCCTAGCCTGAGGGCCAGTTGCTTGGAGACAGGCTGATTGTTCATCCGGCCTAGCCATTGCCACTGAGGCATAGGCTGAATCGTCTCTGCACCGGATTCCAGGAAGAAGAGGGCCAGGAAGCTGATGATCCCCACTTTTAAGGTGAGTAGTGGGCCCCTCCCTTGCATGCAACATTGTTGCAACTAACCTCCCTAGCCAGCCCTCTTCTCCTATCTCTCCCTACGGCTTTAACCCTTAGCTTTGCTCCAGGCCCAATTGTGCCCTACACTGCCTTTTGCTGCAACTTCACCAATCCCAGGGGGGTATATGATACCAAATGAAGCCTTCTAGGAACGTTTTTAGTGGGTTCCAGAGCCTCACACATGCAGCTGCATGTACTGAACTCAAAATTAACTGCACAGTAATGGCGTGAAAATGAGGCTCTGCCTACTACAGAGAAAGGCCCTTCCTGACTGGGAAGGTGTCTTAACAAGTGCCTGGTGCTAAAAACGTTCCCCAATGTTATAAAAGTGTGAAATACAACTTCAAACTGCATATAATACTTAAATAAAGCAATCGATTTAGCCCCTAAAAGTGTCTACCAGTTTATAGCCCATAATAAGCCCTTTATTCTGTTTGAGACTAAGAAAATGGCTTACCGGTCCCCATGAGGGGAAATGACAGCCTTCCAGCATTACACAGTCTTGTTAGAAATATGGCTAGTCATACCTTGAGCAGAAGAGTCTGCTAACTGTTTCCCCCAACTGAAGTTATCTCATCTCAACAGTCCTGTGTGGAAACAGCAAACGATTTTAGTAACTGCTGCTAAAATCATAATCCTCTCACAAACAGAAATCTTCATCTCTTTCTGTTTCAGAGTAAATAGTACATACCAGCACTATTTTAAAATAACAAACTCTTGATAGAAGAATAAAAAACTACAACTAAACACCACAAACTCCTCACCATCCCCGAGGTGATGCTACTTGTTCAGAGCGGCAAGGAGAATGACTGGGGGGGCGGAGCCTGGGAGGGACTATATGGACAGCTCTTGCTGTGTGCTCTCCTTGCCTTTCCCTGTGGGGGAGGAGAATATCCCACAAGTAATGGATGACACCGTGGACCGGACACACCAATGTTGGAGAAATATAGTTTAAAACCTTTGAAGAAGGAATAAAAGAAAATTATCAGCCTATTCCATTCCCTAGTATGGGGAATTGGAAAGGAAACCTCTGAAAACACAGAAGAATAAATAGGCAGAAATAGTGTCAGCTAATCTTAAAGAACTAGTTACCTTAATATCCAAAATAATCAACACCTTTTCAACAAAGAACAAATGTACTTTAATAATAGAAAAATAATAAAAAAGTAGATTTGTTAGTGTCAATATCTGATGAAGAAAATTTCTGAAATAGAAAAAACATCATCAGAGAAGGATAAATCAGTATGTTGTTGGTCATTTGAAACTTCAATAATTAAAAAAGAAGTGAAAAAGACCTAAAATTTTTATTAGAAGGCACGAAGTCAGACAAAGCCTTTAAAATAGAATCAGAAAAAAAAATCTTATAAATCTTCTAAATATTTCTTGTACATAAGATGTAAGAATAGAAATATATAAAGCATAAATACTAATGGATTCTGCATGTAAAAGTATATCATAATAACTTATTACAAACCATAGCTAAAGATAAACATTTATAACATTTAAAATAAATGAACTTAGCTTTGGTAGAACTGAAACTCAGTTAAGCGTTTTTCCAGAAGTGGCTTCTGATTCAGGGACAATCTGAGACATCTTGCAATATGTAATAGAAAAAACAACATATAAAGCAAAATTGATCAAATTCCTTAAATGACAGTTTCAGGAATGGGAAAAAAATGCCAATGAACAAGCTTCTAGCAACCAGAAGCAATAAATAAAGAGACTTAAATATTGTGGAGACAACAATGACGCTCAAATTTTAAAAAAAAATTCAAAAATGGCGCCACATCTGGTAACGCTGACTTTTTTTGGCGCAAAAACGTCAAAAAAATGACGCAACTTCCGGGGCGACGCGTATGACGCCGGAAATGACAAGAAAATTTTTGCGCCAAGAAAGTCCGCGCTAAGAATGACGCAATAAAATTAAGCATTTTCAGCCCCCGCGAGCCTAACAGCCCACAGGAAAAAAGTCAAATTTTAAGGTAAGAAAAAAAAATTGATTAATTCATATGCATTATCCCAAATATGAAACTGACTGTCTGAAATAAGGAACGTTGAACATCCTGAATCAAGGCAAATAAATGTTTAAACACATATATTTAGAACTTTATATAAAAGTGCCCAACCATAGCTTAGAGTGTCATAGAAAATAAGACTTACTTACCCCAGGACACTCATCTACATGTAGTAGAAAGCCAAACCAGTACTGAAACGAGAATCAGTAGAGGTAATGGTATATATAAGAGTATATCGTCGATCTGAAAAGGGAGGTAAGAGATGAATCTCTACGACCGATAACAGAGAACCTATGAAATAGACCCCGTAGAAGGAGATCATTGAATTCAAATAGGCAATACTCTCTTCACATCCCTCTGACATTCACTCCACACTGAGAGGAAAACCGGGCTCCAGCCTGCTGCGAAGCGCATATCAACGTAGAATCTAGCACAAACTTACTTCCCCACCTCCATGGGAGGCAAAGTTTGTAAAATTGATTTGTGGGTGTGGTGAGGGGTGTATTTATAGGCATTTTGAGGTTTGGGAAACTTTGCCCCTCCTGGTAGGAATGTATATCCCATACGTCACTAGCTCATGGACTCTTGCTAATTACATGAAAGAAATAACACTCATAAAGCTTTTAGTTATCTATTGAACTATATAGTATAAGCTTACAGCTAGAGTATGAGAAATCCTCCTAAAATATCTGATAAAAAGCTCAAAAAGAACCTCTCCAAAGTTCAAGTAACCTAAACATATTAAAAATATAACCCCAAATGAAAAAGAGCAGCCTCTCTTGGACTGCTTAATAAAGTAACTTACTAGAAAAGTGGAATTTCAGGAGAAAAACATTAATAGGACCACTCTTTGGTCATGATAATATATCAACTACATGAACAAAAACTCTCTTTTTTACATTTACAGGAGGAGAATGTAAATGGACATCTTAGAGTTAGGCAAACCAAGGTTAACGTTCACACTTAACTAACACTTTTAGAAGAGTAGTTTAATAGCTATAAATTAAATATAGGCAGGAAAAGGTGATGAAAGATTAATATCAGGGTCTATATATTTCCTTATAAAGGGACTAAGGACTACAAACTACCTCTGAGCACAAATATACTAGCCAAATAATAGTCTCATAGATAAGATACCTGACAATTATAGTTCCCAGGATGCAGTAGGAACCAACTGTTAAGCCAAATCACCACTAGTCTCTCATAAACTAGCCTCCTGCCATACCTTACTAGGGACCTCAAGGGAATATATATATATATATATATATATATATATATAGTCAGTGAAAACATTTAGACAGATCATGTTATCCTATAATACAATAAAAGACATCACATGGGACTCACATTAAACAGCTACAGTCCACTGTCCCACATATCAAGAATTGAGTCAACTGCGATTCAACTCCCGGTTTGCCACTGATATAAGTAACAGACAGTTAATCTTTTTTAGGCCGCGTTCGGGCAGTGCTCAGGAGCTAGTGGAGGCACTTTACTTCCAGCGATGACGTAGCGCTATGTGACGTGGCGCTGTGACGTCACAAGCAAGCTTTTTCTAAGCTCCCTTGTAGCATTGTTACACAACACCGTTGTTACGCCGAGAATGGTTTTCCCAGTGTTTCTGGTTTCCCCTGCCTCTCAGCAAACATCAGAACTCCGACCCACCTCCATTCAGCTGCTCTCAGCTCAGCCCCTGTAGCTTATCCTGCCCCATTCAGCTAATAATAAATAAAGATATAAGGGCTGCAGCTCCCGTCACTCACATGGGGCAGGTTAAGCTACAGGGGCTGAGCTGAGAGCAGCTGAATGGAGGTGGGTCAGAGTTCCGATGTTTGCCAAGAGGCAGGGGAAACCAGAAACACTGGGGAAACCATTCTCGGCATAACACCGGATAAGCCTGACAGCAGCATTTAGTACAGGGCAAAGTGGAGATAGATTAAGTAACCTATCTCCACTTTGCCCTGTACTAAATGCTGCTGTCAGGCTTATCCGCCTCACCTGTCCCTCCTCTGCTGCTTATAAAAACATGGCAGCCTCCACAGCAACACGTGTGTGGAGGCTGCCATGTTGCCAAGAGTCTGAGCTTTTCCAGCATGCTGGAAGCGCTGGGACTTACGTCAGCAGAGCGCTCAAAAAATGCCCAGCCTCTCACTTGCAAGTGTAAGTTATTACAGAATATCACCAGATGCAAATGCTAAAACAAGCTAATTCAGAAAATAAGTTGAAAACTTTCACCACAATTGCACTAAGCTTTGGAGAGACCAAGTAAAACAAAATAATGAGTATATAGGAATAACTTGGTTCAGTTAAACTGCTAACCAAACAGTGTTATAGAGATTAAGTTCTGCATCACACTATCTAGGTGAAAATGCACATTTTTAAGAATTGCATGTCAGATCCCAAGATCGTCATTTATATGAGCAAAGGGGATACAGAAATGTCCTCAAGATTTCAACAGCACAGATACTATTTACCCAACACCAGACTGGGTGTCAACTTCAAAGAGATCGCTGAAGCTTAAAAGGCTTTCACAAAGTTCAGGAAGGGAACAACACTTGACATAAATGTCTGAAAGAAATATGCTCCTCTGCAATGTGAGACGCAAACTAGCATTATCCATAGGCATCATTCCTCTCACCTTCCAGTCCAGCAAGAGAAACAGGCAGATACCAGTATCCAGAAGGAAATTGAAATCTGTGGATCATCTTGCTTTCCTGGAGTACATCTGGGATGTGAGAAAACGTCTATCTGCTGGTCACAGTTCTTGTACTCATTCCCCCCCGGCCCCCGAGTAAATAAAAACTGTTCCCGTTATGCAGGGACATAGCTTGGTAGAGAGGGTTCTCCACAACCATTCGGCAAGATAGTATTGAAGATGTCTTCAGCAGCTAACTGTTCAGTAGGTAAGAATACCTGTGCTCTTTGGTGTTAATCAAAATAGCGTCATCACCTTTTCTTCTAGCTTTGGAAGTTTTGCACAATGCAGCTGTAGTCTCAATAAGGGACACGAGGCAATTAAATCTAACTATCATCTGGAATTCAAACTCTTGCAAACAGGCTTGTATAAATGAGTACATTTCCTCCTGATCCTCAGCCATGTCTAGGCTGCACCACCCCGGCTACCAGGGGGGGGGGGTTAGGAACTCTGCTATTAGACCACTGCGTAGGGCCCCAACAGTCCGGATCTGGACTAAATGGTCATGCACACAGCAAAAATATATATCAGTCTCTTAAGAAAGAGAAAATACAGCAGAATATGCACTTAATCACTATTGATGCTGTAAAATCATCGGATTAGCGGAGTCTCATTACCAGTCTCAGATATTGCGACCTGTCAGAGTCGCCGCCCAAACACGCCGCTAAACCCCATTTTTTAATATTGTACTAATCTATATATATGCAGCAGTCTTCATCAGCATATGAGTGTTCTCTCTCTCTCTCTCTCTCTCTCTCTCTCTCTCTCTCTCTCTCTCTCTCTCTCTCTCTCTCTCTCTCTCTCTCTCTCTCTCTCTATATATATATATATATATATATATATATATATATATATATATATATAATTTTGGGAAACCAACAATTCTATTGAGTGGGAGCAGAGCTCAAGAAAATGAAAATATAATTAGAAAGGGTTGTAGCGATCCACAAAAAAATGAATCTTTTTTTTTTTACCTTCACTAAGGTAAAAACCCTATATGTATAAAATTCTACCACGTGCTGTAATGACCAAGTTGAAATTGTATCATAAAGGAGTAGGAACTGTAGCTGAACATAATTTGGTAACACATAAGTTCTTTGCCATTCATTTAACAAACTGAATCAGACTATGTTGTAGATCAGTGATAAGATACCCCTAATGTGGAAAATCCTGTGGGTAACAAAACAACAACACTACATTCATCATCTCAGCTGGACTGTGTTAGAGTAGCTTAAGCTCAAAGTAAATGAATATTTTGATCATTATCTTTTATTTATATACACTATCATTTTGAAACATGTATTTGTCATTCTCTTATCATCCCTGCAGGCTTATGTGTATGTATGTATTATTATTATTTAGTTATGAAGCACCATCATATTCCACAGCGCTGTCCATGGATACAGTTCATTTATATAAAACAATAATATAAGACTTGTAAGAGACAGGACAACATTTACAAACACACACAGGAGGAATTGAGGGCTCTATTCCTGTGGGAACTTACAATCTAGAAGGGTAGGAGGTTGAGAAACAGGAGGTGAGGACTGCAAGATTGAATGAGGGAAATGTTGTTAGGTAAGAGAAATATTATTAAGTTGGGTGGTAGGCTTCTCTGAACAGAAAATTATTCCGAGAGCATTTAAAGGAAGAAAGTTTAGGGCAAAGCCTGACAGCATGAGGGATGTGTATTTATATGTTTGCTTTGTAAGGATTCTAAGGTGTGTGCCACTGCTCAGCTATGTATCTCATGCCCTGAGTCTATTTCTAAACCTAAACAGTGTTTTAAAGAAAACCAAATGTTTTCTTTAATCAGATGGTGAGAGTCCACAAGTCATCACGTGTAGGAATTCCCTCCTGATCAGCAGGAGGAGGCAAAAGATTACCCAACACACCAGAGCTTTACATGCCTCCCACTTTCCATGATCCTCTGTCATTTTATTTCACCTTCTTGGTGAGGAGTGAGGTGAAAGAGCAGAGCTGCTTGTCATTGAGAAGAATCCTCTAACCGATCTGAAGGCCCATTTCCTCCTTGCAGTAACCTGTCGTTCAGAGGGGTAGACAAGAAGTTATCAGCCAGGCAGTTAAAAAAAAAAAGAAAGTATTTTGTCAGTGAGAAATGTCACAAAAAACATAATTTATGTAAGAACTTACCTGATAAATTAATTTCTTTCATATTAGCAAGAGTCCATGAGCTAGTGACGTATGGGATATACATTCCTACCAGGAGGGGCAAAGTTTCCCAAACCTCAAAATGCCTATAAATACACTCCTCACCACACCCACAAATCAGTTTAACGAATAGCCAAGAAGTGGGGTGATAAGAAAAAAGTGCGAAAGCATAAAAAACAAGGAATTGGAATAATTGTGCTTTATACAAAAAAATCATAACCACCACAAAAAAGGGTGGGCCTCATGGACTCTTGCTAATATGAAAGAAATTAATTTATCAGGTAAGTTCTTACATAAATTATGTTTTCTTTCATGTAATTAGAAAGAGTCCATGAGCTAGTGACGTATGGGATAATGAGTACCCAAGATGTGGATCTTCCACGCAAGAGTCACTAGAGAGGGAGGGATAAAATAAAGACAGCCAATTCCGCTGAAAAATAATCCACACCCAAAATAAAGTTTAAATCTTATAATGAAGAAAACTGAAATTATAAGCAGAAGAATCAAACTGAAACAGCTGCCTGAAGTATTTTTCTACCAAAAACTGCTTCAGAAGAAGAATACACATCAAAATGGTAGAATTTAGTAAAAGTATGCAAAGAAGACCAAGTTGCTGCTTTGCAAATCTGATCAATCGAAGCTTCATTCCTAAACGCCCAGGAAGTAGAAACTGACCTAGTAGAATGAGCTGTAATCCTTTGAGGCGGAGATTTACCCGACTCGACATAAGCATGATGAATTAAAGATTTCAACCAAGATGCCAAAGAAATGGCAGAGGCCTTCTGACCTTTCCTAGAACCGGAAAAGATAACAAATAGACTAGAAGTCTTTCGGAAATTCTTAGTAGCTTCAACATAACATTTCAAAGCTCTAACTACATCCAAAGAATGCAATGATCTCTCCTTAGAATTCTTAGGATTAGGACATAATGAAGGAACCACAATTTCTCTACTAATGTTGTTAGAATTCACAACCTTAGGAAAAAATTTAAAAGAAGTTCGCAACACCGCCTTATCCTGATGGAAAATCAGAAAAGGAGATTCACAAGAAAGAGCAGATAATTCAGAAACTCTTCTAGCAGAAGAGATGGCCAAAAGAAAACAAAACTTTCCAAGAAAGTAATTTAATGTCCAGTGAATGCATAGGTTCAAACGGAAGAGCTTGAAGAGTTCCCAGAACCAAATTCAAACTCCAAGGAGGAGAAATTGACTTAACAGGTTTTATATGAACCAAAGCTTGTACAAAACAATGAATATCAGGAAGAATAGCAATCCTTCTGTGAAAAAGAACAGAAAGAGCAGAGATTTGTCCTTTCAAGGAACTTGCAGACAAACCTTTATCCAAACCATCCTGAAGAAACTGAAAAATTCTCGGAATTCTAAAAGAATGCCAGGAAAAATGATGAGAAAGACACCAAGAAATGTAAGTCTTCCAGACTCGATAATATATCTTCCTATATACAGATCTACGAGCCTGTAACATAGTATTAATCACAGAGTCAGAGAAACCTCTTTGACTAAGAATCAAGCGTTCAATCTCCATACCTTTAAGTTTAAGGATTTGAGATCCTGATGGTAAAAAAGGACCTTGTGACAGAAGGTCTGGTCTTAACAGAAGAGTCCACGGTTGGCAAGAAGCCATGCGGACAAGATCCGTATACCAAAACCTGTGAGACCATCCTGGAGCCACCAGCAGAAAAAACAAGCATTCCTTCAGAATCTTGGAAATTACTCTTGGAAGAAGAACTAGAGGCGGAAAGATATAGGCAGGATGATACTTCCAAGGAAGTGACAATGCATCCACTGCTTCCGCCTGAGGATCCCTGGATCTGGACAGATACCTGGGATGTTTCTTGTTTAGATGAGAAGCCATCAGATCTATTTCTGGAAGTCCCCACATTTGAACAATCTGAAGAAACACCTCTGGGTGAAGAGACCACTTGCCCGGATGTAACGTTTGGCGACTGAGATAATCCGCTTTCCAATTGTCAATACCTGGGATATGAACCGCAGAGATTAGACAGGAGCTGGATTCCGCCCATACCAGTATTCGAGATACTTCTTTCATAGCCAGAGGACTGTGAGTCCCTCCTTGATGATTGATATATGCCACAGTTGTGACATTGTTTGTCTGAAAACAAATGAACGATTCTCTCTTTAGAAGAGGCCATGACTGAAGAGCTTCTGAAAATTGCACGGAGTTCCAAAATATTGATTGGTAATCTCACCTCCTGAGATTTCCCAAACCCCTTGTGCTGTCAAAAACCCCCATACAGCTCCCCAACCTGTCAGACTTGCATCTGTTGAGATCACAGTCCAGGTTGGAAGAAAAAAAAGAAGCCCCCTGAACTAAACGATGGTGGTCTGTACCACGTCAGAGGGTGTCGAACAATCAGTTTTAAAGATATTAAATGAGATATCTTTGTATAATCCCGGCACCACTGGTTCAGCATACAGATCTGAAGAGGTCGCATGTGAAAATGAGCAAAGGGGAACACGTCCAATGCAGCAGTCATAAGAACCTAGAATTTCCATGCATAAGGCTACCGAAGGGAATGATTGAGACTGAAGGTTTCGATAAGCTGAAACCAATTTCAGACGTCTCCTGTCCAACAGAGACAGAGTCATGGACACTAAATCTATCTGGAAATCTAAAAAAGGTTACTCTTGTCTGAGGAATCAACAAACTTTTTGGTTAATTGATCCTCCAACCATGTTCTTGAAGAAACAACACTCATAAAAAGCTGGAAAGGATCTTTCCATTGAAAATGAGCAAAGGGAATTGAATCCAATGCTGTTAAAACTTCTATGCATATATAGCAACTGAAGAAAATAATAGAGACTAAAGGTACCCACAGACGGAACCCAATACAAATTGTCCCTTGTCTGATAGAGACAAAGATAGTGACATAAACCATCTGGAAACCTAAAAAAAAAGGTGACCCAAGAGATTTTGAAAAAAGATCCTCTAACTATGTCCTGAAGAGCAAGTGAAACATATGAGAATCCGCATCCTCAGGAAATAATCTGAATGAAAACAGAAAAATGAAGAATACGCATTTATTGTATCTAAAGAAAATAAATAATGCTATCAATGACCACAAAAAGGCAAAATAGTTTGAATAAAACTCCAAAACCCAGTTCCTAGAAAAGGAACTGGAATAAAAACCCCAGAAGATTCCAGGTCTGAGCAGCGCTTGAACCCCATGGGTACCCAGCCATGCCTCAACAGTATCCAAAATATATAGGACAGAAACACACTGAAAGAAAGTGTTAGCCTTACTGGAATAAAATCAAAGAAATTTGGACAAAATAGAACCAAATAAATTTCAAAGAAGTCTTTACCTGCCCCTTACCAGCCAAGCTGGAATACGGCACGTGCATCGCAACATTAGGGAGCTAATTTCGAACCCCAATTAAAAACATGTTACTTGGGAAAGAACTCAGGATTCGTTCCTTAATAAGAACAACCAAACTAGTATAAGCTTAAAGTTTTAGTCTTAGAACTCAATCTTGAAGCCCATAGTAACAGTTAAGAATTGAATCCAATTATAATTGATTATCTTAGAACAAAAGAAATATGGATTTTTTTTTAAAAATCACAGAATTCTTCTAGCTAAAATAGCTAAAGACATAGATTAGCCCTCATTTGCGAATATATTCAATAAAATGAAGACACAAATGAAATCATTAGCATGATAGTCCAGTTTAAAGGACCAGTCAAAACAGAGGACTTGCAAAATGCAAAACAACAAGACAAATGCAACGGCACCTAGTCTAGTTAATGTTGTCCCTTAACAATGCTAAAATAAATCATGATCTGATACTTGATCTTAAAGTAAACAGAAAAAATGAAGCAATTGCAATATCACAGGACCAAGAAAAGTACCTGAAACTAAATAATTTTCCAAAGATAAGATACAACTATATATAGGAAAATAAATACTATTTTGATATAAAAACAATAGCATAATTAGTAGGAGTAGAGATAGCTCCAATAAATTGGAGAACCCTCCAAATTGAATTTAACTGCTGACAAAGAATATAGTTTAAAAATAAAAGAAAATTCTCAGCCTATTCCATTCCCTAGTATGGGGAATTGGAAAGAAAACCTCTGAAATCACAGAAGAAATAAAAAGGCAGAAATAGTGTCAGCTAGTCTTAAAGAACTAGTTACCTTAATATCCAAAATAATCAACACCTCTTCAACAAAGAACAAATGTACTTTAATAATAAAAAAATTATATAAAAAAAGTAGATTTGTTAGTGTCAATATCTGATGAAGAGAATTTCTGAAAGAGAAAAAAACATCATCAGAGAAGGATAAATCAGTATGTTGTTGGTCATTTGAAACTTCAATAATTAAAAAAGAAGTGAAAAAGACCTAAAAATCGTATTAGAAGGCACAAAGTCAGACATAACCTTAATCAGAAAAAATATTTCTTATAAATCTTCTAAACATTTCTTGCACTTAAGAATGGAAATGTATAAAGCATAAATACTAATGGAATCTGCATGTAAAAGTATATCATAATAACTTATTACAAACCATAGCTAAAGATAAACATTTATAACATTTAAAATAAATGAACTTAGCTTTGGTAGAACTGAAACTCAGTTAAGCATTTTTCCAGAAGTGGCTTCTGACTCAGGGACAAACGGAGACATCTTGCAATATGTAATAGAAAAAACAACATATAAAACAAAATTGTTCAAATTCCTTAAATGACAGTTTCAGGAATGGGAAAAAATGCCAGTGAACAAGCTTCTAGCAACCAGAAGCAATAAATAATGAGACTTAAATAATGTGGAGACAATAGTGACGCCCATATTTTTTAGCGCCAAAAAAGACGCCCACATTATTTGGCGCCTAAATGCTTTTGGCGCCAAAAATGACGCCACATCCGGAACGCCGACACTTTTGGCGCAAAAAAACGTCAAAAAAATGACGCAACTTCCGGCGACACGTATGACGCCGGAAACAGAAAAAAAATTTTGCGCCAAAAAAGTCCGCGCCAAGAATGACGCAATAAAATGAAGCATTTTCAGCCCCCGCAAGCCTAATAGCCCACAGGGAAAAAGTCAAATTTTAAGGTAAGAAAAAAATTGATTAATTCATATGCATTATCCCAAATATGAAACTGACTGTCTGAAATAAGGAATGTTGAACATCCTGAGTCAAGGCAAATAAATGTTTGAACACATATATTTAGAACTTTTATATAAAAGTGCCCAACCATAGCTTAGAGTGTCACAGAAAATAAGACTTACTTACCCCAGGACACTCATCTACAAGTAGTAGAAAGCCAAACCAGTACTGAAACGAGAATCAGTAGAGGTAATGGTATATATAAGAGTATATCGTCGATCTGAAAAGGGAGGTAAGAGATGAATCTCAACAACCGATAACAGAGAACCTATGAAATAGACCCCGTAGAAGGAGATCATTGAATTCAAATAGGCAATACTCTCCTCACATCCCTCTGACATTCACTGCATGCTGAGAGGAAAACTGGGCTCCAACCTGCTGCGGAGCGCATATCAACGTAGAATCTAGCACAAACTTACTTCACCACCTCCATAGGAGGCAAAGTTTGTAAAACTGATTTGTGGGTGTGGTGAGGGGTGTATTTATAGGCATTTTGAGGTTTGGGAAACTTTGCCCCTCCTGGTAGGAATGTATATCCCATACGTCACTAGCTCATGCTAATTACATGAAAGAAATGTGGATTTGTCCACCAATCCTCTGGTCTACAATGAGCTGCTTTTTGTGGCATCCACAGTCCTACCCAGGTGAAATGTGGGCTTATCCACCAATCTCCTGGGCTGTAGATGATGTTATTTATTTAAGAGCCATGTCATCATTCTTGCACTGCATAGGATTGGGTAGTCTACTAGAAGCAAGTTACTGTAGTTGAGGTAAGCACAGAGGATGAAGGTGCTGAAAGATAAGTACTTTACAACTTCATAACCCACTGGCTATTAGTATGAACAGTACACATACTTCACATAGTCTGGGAACATATATATTTTGTCTGTGTTGTTGTAACCTATATAGCATGTGAGGAAGTCTCTGAGGATCGGTGGAGACAGTAGGGTACCCTGATCCACAGAGCTTGGTTTCAAATTTGGAATAACCTTTTTATTTAACTCTTTATGTGCTTTGTTATTTGCCATTAATTGACAGCACCTTATTATTGTTAGTTTCCCTCTTAAAGGGCCACTAAACCCAAAATCTTTCTTTCATGATTCAGATAGAGAATACAAATTTAAACAGCATTACAATTTACTTCTATTATTTATTTTGCTTCATTTTTTAGATATCCTTAGTTGAAGAAAAAGCAATGCACATGGGTGAGCCAATCACACGAGACTTCTATGTGCAGCAACCAATCAGCAGCTACTGAGCATATCTAGATATGCTTTTCAGCAAAGAATATCAAGAGAATAAAACAAATTAGATAATAGAAGTAAATTAGAAAGATGTTTAAAATTGCATTTTCTTTCTAAATCATGAAAGAAAAAATATCAGTTTTTCACTTCTCTTCCCTTGACAGTTAACTGTGTGCTTTGTGCTACTCATTTGTTTCAGTCCATCTCTGATACGCAATTTATTTCCTTACTGTAATTATGGAGCAAACAAGGAGCAGCTCAGGCCTCTGGTGTGTAAGCTGGTCTTTTAGAAGGGAGAGTCTCTGATCCCTTAACCCCTTCCAGTTTGTGTTTGCTTTGTAAGGATCCTAAGGTGTGTGCCACTGCTCAGCTATGTATCTCATGCCCTGAGTCTATTTCTAAACCTAAACAGGGTTTTGCTGCGTTTCCGAGTGTGCAAGGGTTTTTGCCTTATCAAAGTTGCTTCGAGGAGGTTCATCTGAACTTTCAACAAAAGTTAAGGTGAATATTCACTCTTAAGTACATATATTTGCAAGGATTTGAAGGTGGTCTATCTTTAGGAACAGCCCCTTTAAGTTACCTATTGATAGGAGTGTTTCTAAGGCCTCTTATTCTGAGGATATGCTCTCTGAGTCTCAGGACCCTGCTGCTGTAGAAAAATATGTCCTTTAATTTAAAGCTTTAGCTGTATTGTGGGATGTTTTAAATGCTTTAAAACAGGTGCAAATTATGGCCCAAGTCCCAACAAGGCACGTGCCCAGGGCGACAATTCTAACATTTTTTTCAGCTAGAAGTGTTTGATCTTTCTACTTTGTCATGCAAACCTTTTTTTCTGATTTTTTTTTTTATCAGGATAAGGTTGTTCTTCACACTAGATATTCCTTACTTCCTCTAAGGTAGTATCTACAGATACTAACAACCAGGAAATTGTGGTTCCTTCTTTTTTCCAGCCCCTAAGATCTCTAAGGAGCATCTTTTTCACAATGTGAATGTTGTAAGGGCTCTAAGATTTCAGACTTTCTTCTTCTCTTTATTCATTTGTTCTGGGCCTCGCAAGGGTCAGAAAGCTATGGCTATTACTTTATCAGCCTGGTTTAAAACCTAAAGGGACAGTAAAGTCAAAATTAAACTTAAATGGATTGGATAGAACACAGAATGTAGTTGTCTTGTATCCTTTGTTAAATGGTCAGTAAAGCCAAAATTAAAACAGACAATTAACATTAAAAATGTTATTGTTTAAAAAGAAAGATAATCCCTTTATTTACCATTCCTCGGTTTTGCATAACCAACACTGTTATAGTTACACACTTTTTACATCTGTGATTACCTTGTATCTAAATCTCTGCAGACTGCCCCCTTATTTCAGTTATTTTGACAGACTTGCATTTCAGCCAATTAGTGTTGACTCTTAAATAAATTGCGTGAGCGTCAGCACAATGTTATATATATGGCACACGTTAACTAATGCCCTCTAGCTGTGAAAAACTGTCAAATGCATTCAGACAAAAGGCTGACTTCAAGGGCTTTGAAATATTGACCAAAATTTTTTTTGGGAAAGTTGTTTAAAATGACATGCCCTATCTGAATCATAAAAATTTGGACTTTACTGTCCTTTTAAACTAAAACAATGTCAATGTCTTTGAAATAAGAATATGAGCCTACCTAGGTTTAGCTTTCAACTAAGAATACCAATAGAACAAGTTGTTTAAAATGACATGCCCTTTCTGAATCATACAAACTTAGACTTTACTGTCCTTTTAAACTAAAATGGATTGGCTAGAGCATGAATAGAAAGTACCAGTGTGCATTTTTTTTAAATTAAACACATAAAAAAAGATATCTGTATTATACATTTATGTGTATGTATGTATATATATATATATATATATATATATATATATATATATACATACATATATATAAATATATAAGTAATTTAGAATGCATTTGACCAAAGTACTTACATTTTTATTTTTAAATAAATGCCCTGGCTAAGATGTTAGTCATTCAGACAAGAGGCGGCCTTCAAGGGCTATGAAATAAGAATATAAGCCTACCTCGGTTTAGCTTTCAAACTAAGAATACCAAGAGAACAAGATGACAAATAAAAATTGGAAAGTTGTTTAAAATGACATGCCCTATCTGAATCATAAAAATTTTGACTTTACTGTCCTTATAAACTAAAATGGATTGGCTAGTGCATGACATTTTAAACAACTTTCCAAATTATTTCTATAATCAGTTTTGTTTAGTTCTCTTGGTATCCTCTGTTAAAGAGTAATCCTACATGAGCTAAGGAGCGTGCACGTGTCTTTAGCCATCTGGCAGGAGTGTTTGCACCAGTATATAAAAGCAACATTATACATAGACACAAACACTGCTGCCAAGAATGCTACAGACACTTTATGGCAGCAGGTTTTGCAAGTATGTATAACATTGCTATAAACATTGCCAGATGACTAAAGACATGTGCACACTCCTGAGCTTACCTAATCTTTAACAAAGGATACCAAGGGTACTAAGAAAAATCGATAATAGAAGTTAATTGGAAAGTTGTTTAAAATTGCATGCTCTATCCAAGTCATAAATGTTTCGTTTTGACTTTAACTGTCCCTTTAAAAAGTAATCCTAAGTAAGCTCAGGAGCGTGCACATATGCTTAGCCCTCTGTTGACAATACCACTGGCTAAATGGCTAATGACATGTGCAAGATTCTGAGCTCACCTAGGATTACTATTTAGCAGCTACTTGGTATTTTATACACTTTTTCAAAGTTGTATCACTTTGATGTGTATGCTTCTTCTAAGGCTGGTTTTGGCAGGAAAGTTCTGCAGGCTGTAGCTCCTGATCAGTAACATATCTTCACTGTTTATCCCCCCTATTTCATGGTGATCTCGTTGACTTCACTGCTTTGGTATATTTGTTTTGCCCGCTTTATCTTTTACTCATCTACTTAGCTATATGTATGGCTAAGGGTCATCGAAAGTAGGAGGGAGTTGAAGCTCTGGTGTGTTGAGGTATATTTTTGCCTCCTCCTAGTGATCAAGAGGGGAATTCCCACACATGATGATTTGTGGTCTTCCGCCATCATGAAAGAAATTAATTTATCATCAGGTAATCATAAATTTTGTTTTTATTTCTCACTCAGGCTGTCTGCAAAAACAACAGTTTCTTTTCCTACCACATACCAAGTTGGTTTGGCACTACCAAGTACGTGAAACCACTAATGCAGAAGCTTTGCTCCCATGAGCACCTACTCTGCAGCAAGACATGCTATAACTCTGTCAACATTGGTTTCCTTATTGATGGTTCCAGCAGTGTTGGAGATCTGAATTTCCGCCTGGTGCTAGAGTTCATTGCAAATATTGTGCGCCCTTTTGAGGTCTCAGATGTTGGAGCCAAAGTGGGAGCTGTTCAGTTTACCTATGACCAACGCACAGAGGTAGGTTTCAATGACTACACCAACAAGGAGGATGTTCTTAGGGCTCTACGTAGTATCCGCTACATGAGTGGAGGCACTGCCACTGGAGATGCCATCAACTTTGCTGTGCGTACCCTCTTTCATCCGACAAAGGATGGCCACAACAAGAACTTCCTAGTCATAATCACAGATGGGCAGTCTTATGATGATGTCAGGGGACCAGCCATTGCAGCCCACACAGCAGGTAAGCTAAATGTTGTCACGATCACCCTACTCAGCAATGCATGCGTAAAGGTCTAACAATAAAATGTGAGATAAGTTTGGGATTCAATAGATTTTGTTACTAATTTTAGATATTGCTAAATGATTAGTTATGTGAACATCAAACTATCTTCCTTTAGAATGTGCAAAAAGACAAAATGTTTGAGATAAATTATTTTTTTTATGGCTTTATAATATTTGGAGTTTTCAATCTAGCATCTATTTGTTTTTAAGAATGTTTTACATCTATCATTGTACAGCTACTAAAATGTCACACTTTTTTCCCCGTTCCAGGTGTGACAGTATTTGCAGTGGGTATTGCATGGGCACCCCTCGAAGACCTGAAAGATATGGCATCTGAACCGAAAAATTCACACACTTTCTTCACAAGGGAGTTCCCAGGGTTGGAACAAATTGTCCCTGATATAGTTCGTGGGATATGCAGAGACTATCTGGATTCCCATAAGTGAGAATCCCTGCGCAGAAGTACCTGTCAGGACAGTACACAATATCTATGCATATCAGCTAAAGGGGATACAAGGAGGCTCACATAACATTCAGTATTGTTTATTTACATGGAGTATTTTGTGTTTAAAAATAATAATAATTATTATACAGTGTACAGCAAAGTGTTATCCTTTACAGGTCTATATGGTGTTAAAGGTGGAAAACAAGAAAATGATTTTGAATGAACTCTTTAAGCTACCATAATTATCCAAAATGTTATGCTGCTTAAGCACTTCAACCTTCAAGGCTATCAACAAGCAACATTTCATAACTGGTAAAAAAAAAAATATAAAATATATTTTTTATAAAATAAAAACAGTTACTATCACATTTGGGTAATATGCATTTAATGAGTGCACGTTTCATTTTGTGTTAACATCCTATCCTAGTTGTACAATTTTACTTCCTCCAAGGCATTGTAATAAGGATTGGTTAATCTGCATAATAGTACAGATCTTATGTGATCTAGTTAAACAACTACATTATTGGCAAATAGCTACACTAATAGAATTGAATTTGTCAGGCAACCAAATAGAAAGAATATGAAGCAATATAGTTGCAGTTTCTAAATCTACCACAAGATGACAGTATCGTCCAGTCAATTAATCAAGTTAGCAGTATGGTTGTGAATGAGCTTCATCCAAATTATTTTGCATATTGTTAAAGGGACAGTCAAGTCCAAAATAAACTTTCATCATTCAAATAGGGCATGCAATCTAAAACAACTTTCCAATTTACTTTTATCACGAATTTTGCTTTGTTCTCTTGGTATTCTTAGTTGAACAGGCCCATTTATCAAAGGTCTTGCGGACCTGATCCGACACTGCGGATCAGGTCCGCAAGACCTCGCTAAATGCGGAGAGCAATACGCTCTCCGCATTTAACATTGCACCAGCAGCTCACAAGAGCTGCTGGTGCAACGCCGCCCCCTGCTGACTCGCGGCCAATCGGCCGCCAGCAGGGAGCTGTCAATCAACCCGATCGTATTCGATCGGGTTGATGTCTGGCGATTCCTGTCCGCCTGTTCAGAGCAGGCGGACAGGGTTATGGAGCAGCGGTCTTTTGACCGCTGCTTCATAAGTTGTGTTTCTGGCGAGTCTGAAGACTCGCCAGAAACACGGCCCTTCAAGCTCCATACGGAGCTTGATAAATGGGCCTGGAAAACTAAATCTAGGAGGTTTATATGCTAATTTCTAAGACCTTGAAGGCCGCCTCTAATCTAAATGCATTTTGACAGTTTTTCACCACTAGAGTGCGTTAGTTCATGTGTTTCATATAGATATAGATCATGCATATGAATTTACAGATTAGTGAGCACTGATTGGCTAAAATGCAAGTCTGCGAAAAGAACTGAAATAAGGGGGCAGTCTGTAGAGGCTTAGATACAAGGTAATTACAGAGGTAAAACATGTATTATAATTGTGTTGGTTATGCAAAACTGATGAATGGGCAATAAAGGGATTATCTATCTTTTAAAAAAACTAAAATTCTGGTGTTGACTGTCCCTTTAAGTTTGAGTAATTTAAAGAGCCCTAATCACCATAATCTTTGAATAGTGTAAATAAAAGTTGAAAATCAAAGAAAAATACTAGTAGTAATTTAAAAAAAAAAAAAAAAAACCCAGCTAGTACTATATACTTTTCCCTTTCTAAACCAGTCACAATATCAGTTAAAGGGACAGTATACACCAATTTTTATATAAGTGCATGAAATAGACACTACTATAAAGAAGAATACGCACAGATACTGATATAAAAATCCACTATAAAACCGTTTAAAAACGTACTTAGAAGTTCCCAGTTTAGCTCTGTTGTAAAGGATAGCTCGAACACCCACTGAAAGTGGTTATATAGCAAAACGAGCAGACTCCTCTCCAGGAAAGTTTTATTTTTTAGACCATGTACCATTTTGGTAGCCCTCTTTTGCACAGATTAAGTTACTTCAATGATCAAATTTGCTTTGAAATCTTGGTAATGAATTACTGGGAGCTAGCTGCTGCTAGCTTCTTTTCATTTACTCACTGGCTGTGTTCAGGAAGATCCAAGTAGTGCATTGTTATGCCTTCATTAAAGGATACAAAGAGCATTCATCAAATTTGAGAATATAAGTAAACGGGAGGGTTGTTTAAAATGGTATGCTCTATCTGAATCAGGGTTCAGTGTACTTTTAAAGTCACTGCATTGTTTTATGCCTTGCCCTCTCTATGCTGCATAGACAAGTAACTGCCATCTTTTGAGTTTATCATAAAAATAACCTTTGGGTCTTCATCTTTATGGGATAATGAAACTAAATAGGGTAGAAAATCATTATTTTCAGGATGTGTCAATCCAACTCGGCACAAAACTGTGACAGACATTGCATTTTAAAATAAAATTAGGTTGAAGTAAGTTATCAGGAATAAGCTACTTGTTATTAAGCTAAAACTTAAGAATAAAAAGTACCAGTATGCATTTCTTTTAAAATTAAACACAAAAAAACATAATTTATGTAAGAACTTACCTGATAAATTCATTTCTTTCATATTAGCAAGAGTCCATGAGCTAGTGACGTATGGGATATACATTCCTACCAGGAGGGGCAAAGTTTCCCAAACCTCAAAATGCCTATAAATACACCCCCACCACACCCACAAATCAGTTTAACGTATAGCCAAGAAGTGGGGTGATAAAAAAGTGCAAAAGCATATAAAATAAGGAATTGGAATAATTGTGCTTTATACAAAAATCATAACCACCACAAAAAAAAGGGCGGGCCTCATGGACTCTTGCTAATATGAAAGAAATGAATTTATCAGGTAAGTTCTTACATAAATTATGTTTTCTTTCATGTAATTAGCAAGAGTCCATGAGCTAGTGACGTATGGGATAATGATTACCCAAGATGTGGATCTTTCCACACAAGAGTCACTAGAGAGGGAGGGATAAAATAAAGACAGCCAATTCCTGCTGAAAATAATCCACACCCAAAATAAAGTTTAATGAAAAACATAAGCAGAAGATTCAAACTGAAACCGCTGCCTGAAGTACTTTTCTACCAAAAACTGCTTCAGAAGAAGAAAATACATCAAAATGGTAGAATTTAGTAAAAGTATGCAAAGAGGACCAAGTTGCTGCTTTGCAAATCTGATCAATCGAAGCTTCATTCCTAAACGCCCAGGAAGTAGAAACTGACCTAGTAGAATGAGCTGTAATCCTTTGAGGCGGAGTTTTACCCGACTCAACATAGGCAAGATGAATTAAAGATTTCAACCAAGATGCCAAAGAAATGGCAGAAGCTTTCTGGCCTTTTCTAGAACCGGAAAAGATAACAAATAGACTAGAAGTCTTACGGAAAGACTTAGTAGCTTCAACATAATATTTCAAAGCTCTAACAACATCCAAAGAATGCAACGATTTCTCCTTAGAATTCTTAGGATTAGGACATAATGAAGGAACCACAATTTCTCTACTAATGTTGTTGGAATTCACAACTTTAGGTAAAAAATCAAACGAAGTTCGCAACACCGCCTTATCCTGATGAAAAATCAGAAAAGGAGACTCACAAGAAAGAGCAGATAATTCAGAAACTCTTCTGGCAGAAGAGATTGCCAAAAGGAACAAAACTTTCCAAGAAAGTAATTTAATGTCCAATGAATGCATAGGTTCAAACGGAGGAGCTTGAAGAGCCCCCAGAACCAAATTCAAACTCCAAGGAGGAGAAATTGACTTAATGACAGGTTTTATACGAACCAAAGCTTGTACAAAACAATGAATATCAGGAAGAATAGCAATCTTTCTGTGAAAAAGAACAGAAAGAGCAGAGATTTGACCTTTCAAGGAACTTGCGGACAAACCCTTATCTAAACCATCCTGAAGAAACTGTAAAATTCTTGGTATTCTAAAAGAATGCCAAGAAAAATGATGAGAAAGACACCAAGAAATATAAGTCTTCCAGACTCTATAATATATCTCTCTAGATACAGAATTACGCGCCTGTAACATAGTATTAATCACAGAGTCAGAGAAACCTCTTTGACCAAGAATCAAGCGTCCAATCTCCATACCTTTAAATTTAAGGATTTCAGATCCTGATGGAAAAAAGGACCTTGCGACAGAAGGTCTGGTCTTAACGGAAGAGTCCACGGTTGGCAAGAGGCCATCCGGACCAGATCCGCATACCAAAACCTGTGAGGCCATGCCGGAGCTACCAGCAGAACAAACGAGCATTCCTTCAGAATCTTGGAGATTACTCTTGGAAGAAGAGCTAGAGGCGGAAAGATATAGGCAGGATGATACTTCCAAGGAAGTGATAATGCATCCACTGCCTCCGCCTGAGGATCCCGGGATCTGGACAGATACCTGGGAAGTTTCTTGTTTAGATGAGACGCCATCAGATCTATTTCTGGAAGTTCCCACATTTGAACAATCTGAAGAAATACCTCTGGGTGAAGAGACCATTCGTCCGGATGCAACGTTTGGCGACTGAGATAATCCGCTTCCCAATTGTCTATACCTGGGATATGAACCGCAGAGATTAGACAGGAGCTGGATTCCGCCCAAACCAGAATTCGAGATACTTCTTTCATTGCCAGAGGACTGTGAGTCCCTCCTTGATGATTGATGTATGCCACAGTTGTGACATTGTCTGTCTGAAAACAAATGAACGATTCTCTCTTCAGAAGAGGCCAAGACTGAAGAGCTCTGAAAATTGCACGGAGTTCCAAAATATTGATCGGTAATCTCACCTCCTGAGATTCCCAAACTCCTTGTGCCGTCAGAGATCCCCACACAGCTCCCCAACCCGTGAGACTTGCATCTTTGTAAAGACTGAGCAAGTACCAAGATATCGTCCAAATAAGGAAATACCACAATACCCTGTTCTCTGATTACAGACAGAAGGGCACCGAGAACCTTTGTAAAAATTCTTGGAGCTGTAGCTAGGCCAAACGGCAGAGCCACAAACTGGTAATGCTTGTTCAGAAAAGAGAATCTCAGGAACTGATAATGATCTGGATGAATCGGAATATGCAGATATGCATCCTGTAAATCTATCGTGGACATATAATGCCCTTGCTGAACAAAAGGCAAGATAGTCCTTACAGTTACCATTTTGAACGTAGGTATCCTTACATAACTATTCAATATTTTTAGATCCAGAACTGGTCTGAAGGAATTCTCCTTCTTTGGTACAATGAAGAGATTTGAATAAAACCCCATCCCCTGTTCCGGAACTGGAACTGGCATAATTACTCCAGCCAACTCTAGATCTGAAACACAATTCAGAAATGCTTGAGCTTTCACTGGATTTACTGGGACACGGGAAAGAAAAAATCTCTTTGCAGGAGGTCTCATCTTGAAACCAATTCTGTACCCTTCTGAAACAATATTCTGAATCCAAAGATTGTGAACAGAATTGAACCAAATTTCTTTGAAAAAACGTAACCTGCCCCCTACCAGCTGAGCTGGAATGAGGGCCGCACCTTCATGTGGACTTAGAAGCAGGCTTTGCCTTTCTAGCAGGCTTGGATTTATTCCAGACTGGAGATGGTTTCCAAACTGAAACTGCTCCTGAGGATGAAGGATCAGGCTTTTGTTCTTTGTTGAAACGAAAGGAACGAAAACGATTATTAGCCCTGTTTTTACCCTTAGATTTTTTATCCTGTGGTAAAAAAATTCCTTTCCCACCAGTAACAGTTGAGATAATAGAATCCAACTGAGAACCAAATAATTTGTTACCCTGGAAAGAAATGGAAAGTAGAGTTGATTTAGAAGCCATATCAGCATTCCAAGTCTTAAGCCATAAAGCTCTTCTAGCTAAAATAGCTAGAGACATAAACCTGACATCAACTCTAATAATATCAAAAATGGCATCACAGATAAAATTATTAGCATGCTGAAGAAGAATAATAATATTATGAGAATCATGATCTGTTACTTGTTGCGCTAAAGTTTCCAACCAAAAAGTTGAAGCTGCAGCAACATCAGCCAATGATATAGCAGGTCTAAGAAGATTACCTGAACACAGATAAGCTTTTCTTAGAAAGGATTCAATTTTCCTATCTAAAGGATCCTTAAAGGAAGTACCATCTGACGTAGGAATAGTAGTACGTTTAGCAAGGGTAGAAATAGCCCCATCAACTCTAGGGATTTTGTCCCAAAATTCTAATCTGTCAGACGTCACAGGATATAATCGCTTAAAACGTTTAGAAGGAGTAAATGAATTACCCAATTTATCCCATTCTTTGGAAATTACTTCAGAAATAGCATTAGGAACAGGAAAAACTTCTGGAATAACCACAGGAGATTTAAATACCTTATCTAAACGTTTAGAATTAGTATCAAGAGGACCAGAATCCTCTATTTCTAAAGCAATTAGTACTTCTTTAAGTAAAGAACGAATAAATTCCATTTTAAATAAATATGAAGATTTATCAGCATCAATCTCTGAGACAGAATCCTCTGAACCAGAAGAATCATCAGAATCAGAATGATGATGTTCATTTAAAAATTCATCTGTATGGAGAGAAGTTTTAAAAGATTTTTTATGTTTACTAGAAGGAGAAATAACAGACATAGCCTTCTTGATGGATTCAGAAACAAAATCTCTTATGTTATCAGGAACATTCTGCACCTTAGATGTTGAAGGAACTGCAACAGGCAATGGTACTTTACTAAAGGAAATATTATCTGCATTAACAAGTTTGTCATGACAATTAATACAAACAACAGCCGGAGGAATAGCTACCAAAAGTTTACAGCAGATACACTTAGCTTTGGTAGGTCCAGCACTAGACAGCGATTTTCCTGAAGTATCTTCTGACTCAGATGCAACGTGAGACATCTTGCAATATGTAAGAGAAAAAACAACATATAAAGCAAAATTGATCAAATTCCTTAAATGACAGTTTCAGGAATGGGAAAAAATGCCAAAGAACAAGCTTCTAGCAACCAGAAGCAATGAAAAATGAGACTTAAATAATGTGGAGACAAAAGCGACGCCCATATTTTTTTTAGCGCCAAATAAGACGCCCACATTATTTGGCGCCTAAATGCTTTTGGCGCCAAAAATGACGCCACTTCCGGAACGCCGACATTTTTGGCGCAAAATAACGTCAAAAAATGACGCAACTTCCGGCGACACGTATGACGCCGGAAACTGAAAAGATTTTTTGCGCCAAAAAAGTCCGCGCCAAGAATGACGCAATAAAATGAAGCATTTTCAGCCCCCGCGAGCCTAACAGCCCACAGGGAAAAAAAGAGTCAAATTTTTGAAGGTAAGAAAAAATGATTAATTCAAATGCATTATCCCAAATATGAAACTGACTGTCTGAAAATAAGGAATGTTGAACATTCTGAGTCAAGGCAAATAAATGTTTGAATACATATATTTAGAACTTTATAAACAAAGTGCCCAACCATAGCTTAGAGTGTCACAGAAAATAAGATTTACTTACCCCAGGACACTCATCTACATGTTTGTAGAAAGCCAAACCAGTACTGAAACGAGAATCAGTAGAGGTAATGGTATATAAATAAGAGTATATCGTCGATCTGAAAAGGGAGGTAAGAGATGAATCTCTACGACCGATAACAGAGAACCTATGAAATAGACCCCGTAGAAGGAGATCACTGCATTCAAATAGGCAATACTCTCCTCACATCCCTCTGACATTCACTGCACGCTGAGAGGAAAACCGGGCTCCAACTTGCTGCGGAGCGCATATCAACGTAGAATCTAGCACAAACTTACTTCACCACCTCCATAGGAGG
Source organism: Bombina bombina (assembly GCF_027579735.1). Lineage (NCBI taxonomy): Eukaryota > Metazoa > Chordata > Amphibia > Anura > Bombinatoridae > Bombina > Bombina bombina. Next base: position 253,796,727 of record NC_069499.1, on the reverse strand, counting down.
CAAAGTTTGTAAAACTGAATTGTGGGTGTGGTGAGGGGTGTATTTATAGGCATTTTGAGGTTTGGGAAACTTTGCCCCTCCTGGTAGGAATGTATATCCCATACGTCACTAGCTCATGGACTCTTGCTAATTACATGAAAGAAAGATTATTTGTGATATATATATATGTGTGTGTGTGTCTGTGTGTGTGGAATTTAGAATGCATTTGACCAAAGTACTTACATTTTTAAATAAATGCCCTGGCGAAGATATTAATGATGTATTTCTTGAAGCATTTTGTCAACAGAAACATCTGCAAATGCAATAGTGGTCATAAAGCTATTACTGTCTGAATTTTCTTCTCCAGTTCACATAACAAACAGCCATCTCTAGTTAGCAAGACGATAGCAATACAAACATTCTAATCACAAGAAGGTGAACTAAAACATGTTAGAAAAAAATTAAAATAAATTATGCTTACCTGATAAGTTAATTTATTTCATGGTGGCAAGATCCCACAAGCCATTACTCCTGGGATTCAACTAATGACCACTAGGAGGCAAAGATTTTCAAAGCTCCAAGAGCACTTAATTTCTCACACCACTCTGGTACTCTAGTGTGACATATAGCCAAGAAAGGAGAAGTAGAAAGGCAGGAAAGGACAAAGCAGGGGAAATTCTGCTTAAAAAACAAATAAATGAGATTAGGTGGGTCTCATAGACTCTCACCACCATTTTCTTTCTGGGTATTGAGAATCTACAAATTCCTATTCTTACACATGGGAAATACTTCACCTGGTCACCAGTAAAGGAGAATTGAAATATCCCTCCTACTTCCCCTACCCTCCCAGTAGTTCAAGCCAAGGATAAGGAAAAGTAAAGAGATAAAAGGGGTAAAGAGGTGCAATTAGACTGCTGCCACTACGCTATATTCAGGGCGGGTTTGTGGACTCTCACTACCAAGAAATAAAATAATCAGGTAAGCATAAATTACATTTTCTTTCTAATGGTAGTGCAAGTCCACAAATTCCTATTCTTACATATGGGAAACCAATACCCAAGCTGTGGAGTCTACAAACATTTTTAGGGAGGATATAAAAGGTAAGGCAGTCCGTAGATGTTTGGCACCACTGCCTGAATAACCTTTCTCCCAAATGAAGTCTCTAATAAGGCAAAAACATAAAAACGATTAAACTTTGTGCTGGTAGAATGAGCCATAATCTAGGTCAGAGGTTGCTAGCCCGCCTCCAAGTAAGTCATGCGAATCTGACTACGTAGCCAATAAAATAAAAAAACTGTGGCTAACTTTTGACCTTTACGCTTATGCCTAGAGAACAGAAAAGAGAAGATGATTGATGAAATTCCTTGGCAGCATGAAGATAAAACTTTAATGCTCTAACAACATCCTGATTATGTAACAACCTCTCCTTGCAGAAGAAGGATTGGGACAAAGAGGCGGAACAATAATATCCTGGTTGACATTACCTGTCGAAACTACCTTAGATAAGAACCTCGTCTTGATTGGACACACTAAAAACTTCACCTCCTCCTTGCACCGCAGGCAAAGAGAATGACTAGGGGTTGTGGGAAGGGAAGTGATACTTAAAAGCCTTGCTGTCGTGCTCTTTGCCTCCTGCTGGCCAGGAGTGATATTCCCAACAGTAATTGATGATGAGCTGTGGACTCACTGTGTCTTAAGAAATAAATAAAATGTGTAATCTGCCCCCTACCAGAAAAGAATCTGGATTTGGGCAGTACCTTCATGCTGATTTGGAAAACGAAGAAGGATCATAGAATGCTTGACCTTGTTCCAACTAGATTAAACTTCCAGGAAGATTCAGGTCATTGTAAAGAGAAGGAAGATTTTTTGTTTCCTAGATTGACAAAAGAAATTAAAAAAGGACTTTGTTCTATTTTTCCCTTAGACTTCTTGTCCTGGGGGAGAAAAGTTAGTTTTCCTCCAGACACAGTGTAAATGATAAATCTTTATCCTCAGAGACTTCTGAGATTAGCTCAGACAAACTGTTACACAAGAAAGCAAACGCAACTGCTTCAGAAGCAATGCTTGCTGAAAAAGGCCTTTCGGTGAAAGGTTTACCAATTTCTTGTTTACATGGTTCCTGAAAAGTGTGCTGTCCATTAAGGGAATAGTAGTGTCTAGATAAAGCACCAACATACACTGGAAAAGTTTCCCAAAGCTCTAAATTACAAGACGGCAAAGAAAACATCCTATTGTTAGATTTAAAGGACAGAATAAAAGAGAAGACCAGGTTTGCTTTACTGTCTGAAAATTTTGATAAAAGCCTCAATAGGTATTAAAGGGAAAACCTCCATGTGTAATAATAGTAAATAATAATGCACTTGGAAAGAACTAGCGCAGCAAATTAATAATTAAAAATACATTACTGTATAGTAAGAAGACATTTGAAAAATGGCTGTTGCACACAGAAACAAAGGAACAGCTAAGGAATTTACAAAAAAGAGAGGGAAATAGCCCAGTTACTAATTATAACTGCATGTAAGTTAGTGCACATAAAAATTAAATACACAAAGACACCCCTTTACATATCCAAACAGATAAATCTCTGTTATTGTGTACATCAAAGAGGGTATAAGGTAGTATTGAGATGTAACTCCGAGTCCCAGGTAAATTAGCTGAATAGTAAATTGCAGCTATTACCACATAATAAAGTTTACATAATTACTAGACTAAATATGAAAATTCTAAGTAATAAAGGTGGAATAAGTCTGTTACATGTTTATGTCCCCTGTCTATGATATACCTCAAAGCTGGTGTACCTACTAATAGCCTGTGGGCTAGTGAGTGAAAGAAATGGGTGAGCTTACCTCAGGTGCACCCACTCTACCGTGCATACTGGCCTGCAGAAAAGACTGCTTCTGGAAGAGAGCCCATCCAGTGCTGTGTACATCACAGCAAATGATCTATGTGTGGAGTACATTGACAACCCAACAGGAGGCAGCTAAGGGAGTGGTCTCTGCGTGTGACCAGCTCCTTCACTGGGAGGAATTGTGTCACTACCTAATACTCCTAATAAACCGGGCTTCAGCATACTGAGAAGCGCATATCAACGTAGAAATCTAGCACAAACTTACTTCACCACCTCCATAGGAGGAAAAGTTTGTAAAACTGAATTGTGGGTGTGGTGGGGGTGTATTTATAGGCATTTTGAGGTTTGGGAAACTTTGCCCCTCCTGGTGGGAATGTATATCCCATATGTCACTAGCTCATGGACTCTTGCCAATTACATGAAAGAAATGGGCCTCACATCAGTCTGAGGACCCCATCTGAACAAAGAATCTGGAGCACCTCATTCTTCATCTCCTCCTGGGAGACAAAGAATTCCAGAGAGATGGGAGCGGTTAAGTGCTCTTGGAGCTTTGGGAATCTTTGCATCCTCCTAATGGCCAGGAATTCAATCCCAGGAGTAATGACTCATGGACTCCTTAAAAAAGGAATGTGAATCTGAAACACTATATACATAACACTGTCTAGAAGAAAATAGAGGAAATCCCACATTCTTAAACCCATTATCATCCTACTAAAAATGAAAACATCATAACTGTATAAGCCCTTGACTCATGTAATTCTATGGTTCAACTATGAAAGTTTTATATGCAGCCAATAACAGTGATGACCCCCAATACCACTGTAAAGTTATTTGACAGATCAGTGATGTATTATCCACCCCCTTGTACATGTGCTCAGTGATACACAATATGTTATCAAACTACAAATAAATTATAATAAAGACAGCAAAACTAGCCATTTTGAAAGTTTGTATGCCAGTTCTAATTAAAGTGACACTCTACTGTAAAATGTGTTTCCCCTTAACATGCTCCCAATTAATTGTTCCTTCGGGTTTAATTTTTGTATTTGAAATACCTGGTTTCTTTCATTGAAACCATCAACCATTGTTTTCAAGTACATGAGGCTGCAGGAAAAACTCATGCGTTCTGACTATTTCTGTATATAAAGGACAATTGTCAGTTATAGAAAATGTTTCGCTTTCTGTGTGTATTTGAAATATGACCTAGGGAAGTCTCCCTAAATGTGATTGGGTATTTCACAGCTGGACTGAACTTTATAGGCAGGATCAGACTGATATACTTTAGGAAAGTTCTTCTCTATGAAAAGCACAATCAGGTAAAAACATAATTTATGTAAGAACTTACCGGATAAATTAATTTCTTTCATGGTGGCGAGAGTCCATAATTTGTTACATATGGGATATATATTCCTACCAGGAGGAGGCAAAGTTTCCCAAACCTCAAATACCCCACCCACCTCACTCATATCTCAGTTTAACGAATAGCCAAGAAGTGAGGTGAAAAAAGGTAAGAAAAAGCCATAAAAAGGAACAGGAAAAAAGATGTGCTCTGTTAAAAACAACCCTCAATTGGGAGAGGACCTTGTGGAATCTCGCCACATGAAGGAAATTAATTTATGAGGTAAGTTCTTACATAAGTTATGTTTTCTTTCATATAGGTGGCGAGAGTTCACGATTTGTTACATATGGGATGTGGGAGACTACTAGTAACAAAATAAAATGGGAGGAATAAAATATAAACAGCTTTTTTCGCTGAAAATAATATCCAAAATAAAGTCTTTTAATAACAAACACCTGAAGATTTTTTTTATATATATATATATATATATATATATATATAGGCAACATTTTTGAAGCCTCTTTCTTCAAAGCCCAAGATGTGGCAACTGATCTTGTAGAATGAGCAGTAATTCTCTGAGGCAGGGACTGACCCGCTTCAAAATAAGCTTTCTGACCCTTCCGTGAAACAGTAAATATGACAAACGAACTTGAAGACTTTCTGAAATCTTTAGTGACAGCAACATAATATTTCAAAGCCCTAACAATTTTAAAATAGTCCGCAAAACTGCTTTGTCTTGATGAAAAATCAAGTAAGGTGTTTCACAAGAAAGGGCGGATAATTCTGAAACTCTTCTAGCAGAAGAGATAGCTAAAAGAAACAGAACTTTTCAAGAAAGTAGTTTTATGTCTAAAGAATGCATAGGCTCAAAAGGAGGAGCCTGTAAAGACTGTAACACTAGATTGAGACTCCATGGAGGAGAAATAGATTTAAGTACAGGTTTTATTCAAGACAAGGTCTGAACAAAACAATGAATGTCTGGAAGATGAGCAATCTTTTGGTGAAGAAAGAGCAGAAATCAAAAGTACTGGCAGATAAGTCCTTATAAAAACCATCTTGAAGAAACTGAAGAATTCTAGGAATTCTAAATGTATGCCAAGAAAAATTATGAATGGAACATCAGGAAATATAAGTTTTCCAAACCTTATAATAAATATTCCTGGAAACAGGTTTTCTTGCTTGTATCATAATTAATTAATTAATTAATTACATAGTATGAAAAACCTCTGTGACTGAGAACTAGGCGTTCAATCTCCATGCCATTAAGTTCAGAGATGTTATGACTGGATGGAAAAAAAGGGATCTTGAGACGGAAGATGCCATGGCGGGTAGCTGGACATCCGAACTAGATCTGCATACCAGATCCTTAGAGGCCACGCAGGAGCTATCAGAAGTACAGATTATTGTTCCATCTTGATTTTTGAAATCACTCTGGGTAGAACTAGAGGAGGTAATATATAAGCATATTGGAATGACCAAGGGACTGCTAGAGAATCCGTCATTACTGCTTAAGGATCCCTAGACCTTGCAAGGTATCTGGGAAGTTTCTTGATCAGACGAGAGGCTATGAGATCTTTTTGTGAAAGACCCGAGATCTGAACAATTTGTAACAAGACATTCTGATGGAGAGACCATTCCCCCGGGTGTAATGACAGCTGAGATAATCTAACTCCCACTTGTCCACACCTGGGATGTGAATCGCAGTGATGAGACAGGTATTGGTCTCTGCCCAAGAAAGTATCTGAGATACTTCTTTCATGGCTACGTAACTGAGTTCCCCCTTGATGATTGACATATGCCACTGTTGTGATATTGTCTGTTTGAAAACTAAGGAAAGGTCCGTTCTTCAGAAGAGGCCAAGCTTGAAGAACTTTGAAAAGAGCACAGAGTTCTAAGCTATTGATTGGAATCTTTGTTTCCTGAATATTCCAAACTCCCTGTGCAGTCTGGGACCCCCATACTGCTCCCCAACCCATAAGACTTGAATCTGTTGTAATCACAGACCAGGTAGGGCGAACAAAGGAGGCCCCCTGAAGAAATGTGTGGTCTAGCCACCATGTCAGAGAAAAACGAGGGGATCCAAGAATATTAGTTGTGATATTCAGGTATAATCCTTGCATTATTGGCACAGCATGCAAAATTGAAGAGGCCTCATATGAAAATGATCAAAAGGGGTTGCATCCGATGCTGCAATCATTAGGCCTAACACCCCCATGCACATAGCCACTGAAGGGTATGATAGAGATTGAAGGTTCAAGATTGGTCTGAAGGAATTCTTCTTTGGTACAATGAATAGATTTGAGTAAAAACCCTTTCCTTGTTCCTGTATAGTTTTTAAAGGATAAATTGGAACATGAGTTAAATAAAACCGTCCCCTTGGGGGTTTGATTTTGAAACCAATTCAATATCCCTGAGAAATTATATTCTGAATCCAGGGATTTTGGACAGATTTTGACCAAATTTTCTGAAAAAGGTTTTAATCTGCCCCCTACCAGAAGAATTTGATTGGGGCTGCACCTTCATGCTGTTTTAAATTGCTTAGATTTATTCCAATTAGAAGGTCTCCAGTTAGAGCCAGGGGCTTTTGGAGAGGGTGAAGGCTTCTGATCTTTGTTTCGAAAAGAACGAAAACAATTTGGAGCCTTGAACTTCCCTTTAGATCTATAATCTTGAGGCAAAAAATCATAAATTATGCTTACCTGATAATTTAATTTCCATCTGTATGAGGAGAGTCCATGGCTTCATTCCTTGTGGGAATACAGAACCTGGCCACCAGGAGGAGGCAAAGATACCCCAGCCAAAGGCTTAAATACATCCCCCACTCCCCTCATCCCCCAGTCATTCTGCCGAAGGAACAAGGAACAGTAGGAGAAATATCCCAACGGATAAAACGGGCGGGGCCGTGGACTCTCCTCATACAGATGGAAATTAAATTATCAGGTAAGCATAACCTACATTTTCCATCTTAATATGAGGAGAGTCCACGGCTTCATTCCTTACTTGTGGGAAACATATACCCAAGCTCTAGAGGACACTGAATGAAAAACGGGAGGGTAAAAAGAGAGGCGGACCCTATTCTGAGGGCACCACAGCCTGCAAAACCTTTCTCCCAAAAGCTGCTTCAGCTGAAGCAAACATGTCAAATTTGTAAAACTTTTAAAAAGTATGTAAGGATAAAAACAGGTATTAGATCTTGGTAAAGAGGGAGTACCCTCTAACGCATCAGAGTCCTCCATAGCTTGTGCTATGGATGACTCAGTGGTACTAAACATATTTGTTATCTTAGATAAAATTACTTTATCAAGGCATGTGGAACATAATTGGGCAGGTGGCTACACCGTAGCCTCCTCACAATATAAACAGGTATTAGATTTAGGTAAAGAGGGAATACCCTCCAACATATCGGAGTCCTCCATAGTTTGCGCTTTTAAAATGAACTATAGAAAAAATAAATGGCACCTTTATACCCCCAATGGCCGGGGCACTAACCACCTCCTATGACCCAGGCCCCACAGAGAAACCGCTTCTTCTCCTGTAAACCACCACACCTGGTCACATGGAGTGCCATGCAGGACCGCCCCTGCTGCAGAAAGAAAAGCGCGCCAAACAGACAGGCTGCACAGTTTGTCCAAAACTAAAGTAAAACCTGAATGTTCCCCCATCTGCCAGAGCCTCATCTCACACATGTCGCAGCATAAAACATAATAAAGCAAATCATGTATAAATCACCCCTGTTCAATAATCCCCTACTGGAGATATTAACCCTTGATTCCATACAGATACTTTATCATATGATATAAAATGAAATGATCGGAATGATATAAAATGATGAACGGAATCATTGCCCTGGAACAGACACATAGCCTCTCAAGTTTGACGGTCTTGTAGCATGCCACCTGACATGGACTTGAGTGATAGAAGCAGGCAGTGAAACTCATCAACACTGATTGCTTAGGAGTTGTTAATACGAGTCTGCATGAATTCGCAGAAAGACTCTCCCTGCATCTCCAGATCCTAACATTCGGCAATGCTCTCACTGAGAGGCTGACAAGACTACTTAAAACTCCAGTCCCATAGCAAAGAGTACTACCCTCCATAAGAGACTACTCTGAATCTTCAGATGAAAGGCAAAGAATAACTGGGGGGATGAGGGGAGTGGGGGAAGTATTTAAGCCTTTGGCTGGGGTGTCTTTGCCTCCTCCTGGTGGTTCTGTATTCCCACAAGGAATGAAGCTAGGGACTCTCCTCATATTAAGATGGAAAACTGATTTACCTCCAGTAATGGAAGAAATTATTGAATCTAATTGCGAACCAAATAGATTCTTACCCTGAAAAGTAAGAGATAGTAATCTCATCTTGGAAACCATATCAGCATTCCAAGTTTTAAGCCATCTCTTCTAGAAATAAATAGCTAAAGACATAGTTTTAATGTTAATTATGACAAAGTCAAATACTGCATCACATATAAAAAGATTTGCTTCTTGTAATAAATCTATCACATTACAGCATTCAGGGTCTGAATAAAGTTGCTGAGCAAAATTAGAAACCCAAAAAGTAGAGGCGGCTGCTACATCAGCAATAGATATAGCTGGCCTAAGAATAAATCCAGTATGTAAATAAGCCCTTCTCAAAAAAGATTCAAGTTTCCTATCTAAAGGAAAGAAAGAAAACGACACGAAAATTATCTCATAAGAGACAGGCTTAAAAGAGACGCTATGCGGCGGTGTGCTTGTCAATTTTAAACAAACAGGCTAAAGGTAAGCAATACATAGCGCATAGCAGTGTTTATACTATCCATCCTCAGAACTATAATTATATATAGCAATGTTACAAATGCCCCTGGGCTGCAAAATCTAAGTATAATTATGCAAGTAACTTTTAAATAAAAAAGTGCCCAATTAGCTATGAGTGCCTTTTAGGAAAAAAAACAAAACTGAATTTTGAGAGACACTCGCCCACTAATGCATACAGGCCAAACCAGTGCTGAAAACATATCAGCAGAAGTACAGATATAGGAGTATGCAGGGCAGGACTGACAAGTCGGGCAATTCGGCCCTTGTCCGAGGGCCCGCCGGCATCTTAGAGGCATCTGCAGACAAATGCAGGCAACACTAATTAAGGAAACTTTTTTTTTTTTTTTTCAAATTATTTTTATTGAGGTTCAGTTCAAGGCAATTACAAGGCATAAATCATAATGCAAATATAATTAAACTCAGTTTACAACCAGTGCAAACAAAATAATAGATATATATCATATATTCATCTACAAGATATGAATACTGTTATAGTGTATATCACTTGCCTACACTCTTGGGTACTAAATTGTAAACCTCTATTTTGCCCTTTAAGTTTTTATAGCAATGATAGTAAAATCTAGTTAACCCTGTTTTTTAGAATGACTTATAGATACAGAAACCCCATATGGGAAATACTGGCCTCTCTTGGACCCTGACTTATAACATCTACTAACCGGGGAACTTGGTAAGGGATATGTAATATAATAGAGCATATAGGGGCCCCCTTGGACCCTTAGGACTATGTGGTAAAGCAAATAAAAAATTAGACTGTCAACAAAATAAGGCCCCTTTTGGACCTCCAATATATCTATCACAAGTAATATCAGGAGGGTTGAAATACTATAAGGTCTTATTTGGTCTCTCTGGATACTATGGACACCTATTAATCATACCTAAAAAATATACAATATATAGAGTGTATGTAACCATCAAAAAAATAAGGGACAAGGTTATATTGTTTTATAATAGTACAATAGATTAATCCTAGTATTAACATATTGGTATGCTAGGGATGGTGTAGCACATCAAACTTATAGCTGACAATTATAACTTGGAAAACAAGCAAACAAGAGTACATCCTATGCATAGAAATATCTGACCCTGATCAAAAGGGATGTATAGGCAGAAGTGTCATAAAGAAGTGACATCAAGGGTTAACAAACTGGGTCTAAGACTGATAGTTAAACAAGGTTTTAGCACCTGATGTAATTTACAACTATGGAGTCTCATACTTTAGCATAATCAACAGAGTATCTTAGGTCAGATAGGGCAACACAATAAGTGTGCAGCTGCAGTAGTAGGGGGATGCATTGTGGGGACTATTATATATTGTTACATGAAGTCATAAATTACCACCATAAATTCTGGAATCTATCTGTCTCAATGCCTCGGCCGCTGGCAGCAAGTCCAGTTTCACCTATACTGAAAGACCAGCTGGACCGAAACATGTTTGCAAACACACCAAATGCTCTCCCCACGTTCCCCGCAGCAGTGAAAACAGTACATCACATTAGAACATAGATCCCAACATATATACTTCAGCAGTCATAGTCGAGAAAATGAACTTAGTAGTGAGATGCTAAATTGAGAATAAACTATAAACAGATCAAACATTAACTAAATTAAGTCTTAAGATGTCTTAGTCACTTGAATATAATAATCCTGGTTTAGGTCTTATCACAGACTGAAGGTTAATGTCAGATAAAACCAGACTTCTCCCTTTGAATGTCACTTTAACCCACGCCAGTCTTCTCTATAGCAAAGGGGGTAGTGATGAGGAGGAGCAGAACGGTCCAATATTCCGGCATGGCAGGGTACAGGTTTGAATGATAATATAATCCTTTAAGCCATACGCTCTGATTTATTTGTAGAACAGGAGTTGTATGACTTACCCCTGTACGGTATACTGATAACCACAGCTGCGGGGCATGCGAGGGTGTTTTGTGCACTGAGTTAGTATTAAGGTTCCCCTGCATCTGCTCAGTAGTTGCAGCCGCTATAGATGACTGTGATGCTTGCAAAGTAAGTTGCGGTACTGGGTCCACTAACCAATCCTCCACATCAGCAGACTCAGGATCACTCTGGCATCGTGAGTTCCCCATTGACCCCGATACTGTTACTGAGTCACCTCCCTTGCAATGTGCTGCCGAATCCTTCAAAGTCATTGCCGGGTCCGCAGCAGATCAGAAGTGAGAACAAGGTAAGTCTTGGCAAGCCGATATAAGCACACTCTTCATGCTACGGATATAGTCATCAAGGATATGGAGCAGTTCTGATTCACAACTCAAAGCCATCCTTTAGGACCACGTGGCGGTAGCTGTAGCTCCCAACTTTTGTATTTGTATATGTATTAAAACTCTGGTCGTAGAAAAAGGCGTCCTTTACTGTATGATGAATTTTCTTCAGCGCAGATGGCTGGTTAAACTGACCGTACTGTAACTATTGTATAGATTCAAGAGTATCTGCATACTTTTTGACCCGAAGGTCTTTGGGGGTATGTGCGGGAGCCGTAGCCACACAGTTCCTCGTCCACAGGACCGTTAAGGCCCAACTAGCCGAGGCTATGCACTACTCACTTAGAGAACATAGGTCAGGCCTGTCGATATCTGTTCCTTATCTCTAGCTTAGAGAGTAAACCATTAATTCTTCTCAAGAATTGAGATTATGCTGGAATAAAAGCCTAGTTTAATAGAATATGAGCAGGAACTTCATTGAGACATGTCCTGCCGCTCCAAGCATAGGCTCCGCCCCCCAAGGAAACTTTTTTTTATTACTATTTTATATATTTAAAATTATTTTTATTAACTGGCTGTAACTTCCTGGGTTAGAGAGGGTGGGGGGCCCAGGCACTTATGTTTGTGTGGGTGTGCGTGGTGCGCTGTGACAGTGGAAGCAGGAGGTAAATCCGGCTTGGCTGGCAGAGGCAGCTGATACAGTGGCAGCGCAGCCTCTGCAATATGTGGAATAATATGGAATATTCCAAAAAGATTGCATCGTCTATATTTCTATATGGAAACTTGAGCAAATAGAAATATACACTATGTGATCGTTAAACTTTTGAAATATTACAATTAGCCAGGTTGTTTTGTTTCTGCATAAGCAGCCAGCCAGCTAGTTTGTTCCTCCTTGTGTCTGACCCCGTTGACTGTAGCAGGGATAATTGAATTGCATTAAGATTCTCCGTGCTGTGATAGCCTGTGCATACACTGAAATGAAGCTCCCACATGGCCAGCTCAGGTTTCTGGCTGAGAAAGCCATGCTGAATTAAATGAAAGAGAGGTAAGAGGAGTCAGATGTTATCTCTTCATATTGTTAATGTAACCTGGGCAAGTGCTGTCAACCTCCCTCTCTGCAGAGTTGTACAGTTTATTTAACCCATAGGCTCATTATTTGTGTCTTGTGTGTAAAATGTGCTTCCTTATCATACTCATTGATGTGTTTAGTTTAGGTACACACACACACCTTAAACAAATACCACAAATATATATATAATATGTGTGTGTGTATTTTATTTATATATATATATATATATATATATATATATATATATATATATATATATATATATATTGTTTGTGTGTGTGTATATATATAACATAATTTATGTAAGAACTTACCTGATAAATTCATTTCTTTCATATTAGCAAGAGTCCATGAGCTAGTGACGTATGGGATATACATTCCTACCAGGAGGGGCAAAGTTTCCCAAACCTCAAAATGCCTATAAATACACCCCTCACCACACCCACAAATCAGTTTAACGAATAGCCAAGAAGTGGGGTGATAAGAAAAAAGTGCGAAAGCATAAAAAAATAAGGAATTGGAATAATTGTGCTTTATACAAATAAATCATAACCACCACAAAAAAGGGTGGGCCTCATGGACTCTTGCTAATATGAAAGAAATGAATTTATCAGGTAAGTTCTTACATAAATTATGTTTTCTTTCATGTAATTAGCAAGAGTCCATGAGCTAGTGACGTATGGGATAATGACTACCCAAGATGTGGATCTTTCCACGCAAGAGTCACTAGAGAGGGAGGGATAAAATAAAGACAGCCAATTCCTGCTGAAAATAATCCACACCCAAAATAAAGTTTAAATGAAAACATAAGCAGAAGATTCAAACTGAAACAGCTGCCTGAAGTACTTTTCTACCAAAAACTGCTTCAGAAGAAGAAAACACATCAAAATGGTAGAATTTAGTAAAAGTATGCAAAGAAGACCAAGTTGCTGCTTTGCAAATCTGATCAACCGAAGCTTCATTCCTAAACGCCCAGGAAGTAGAAACTGACCTAGTAGAATGAGCTGTAATCCTCTGAGGCAGAGTTTTACCCGACTCAACATAGGCATGATGAATTAAAGATTTCAACCAAGATGCCAAAGAAATGGCAGAAGCTTTCTGGCCTTTTCTAGAACCGGAAAAGATGACAAATAGACTGGAAGTCTTTTGGAAAGTCTTAGTAGCTTCAACATAATATTTCAAAGCTCTAACAACATCCAAAGAATGCAATGATTTCTCCTTAGAATTCTTAGAATTAGGGCATAATGAAGGAACTACAATTTCTCTACTAATGTTGTTGGAATTCACAACCTTAGGTAAAAATGTAAAAGAAGTTCGCAACACCGCCTTATCCTGATGAAAAATCAGAAAAGGAGACTCACAAGAAAGAGCAGACAATTCAGAGACTCTTCTGGCAGAAGAGATGGCCAAAAGGAACAAAACTTTCCAAGAAAGTAATTTAATGTCCAATGAATAGGTTCAAACGGAGGAGCTTGAAGAGCCCCCAGAACCAAATTCAAACTCCAAGGAGGAGAGATTGACTTAATGACAGGTTTTATACGAACCAAGGCTTGTACAAAACAATGAATATCAGGAAGATTAGAAATCTTTCTGTGAAAAAAAACAGAAAGAGCAGAGATTTGACCTTTCAAGGAACTTGCGGACAAACCTTTATCTAAACCATCCTGAAGAAACTGTAAAATTCTCGGAATTCTAAAAGAATGCCAGGAAAAATGATGAGAAAGACACCAAGAAATATAAGTCTTCCAGACTCTATAATATATCTCTCTAGATACAGATTTACGAGCCTGTAACATAGTATTAATCACAGAGTCAGAGAAACCTCTTTGACCAAGAATCAATCTCCATACCTTTAAATTTAAGGATTTGAGATCCTGATGGAAAAAAGAACCTTGCGACAGAAGGTCTGGTCTTAACGGAAGAGTCCACGGTTGGCAAGAGGCCATCCGGACAAGATCCGCATACCAAAACCTGAGAGGCCATGCTGGAGCTACCAGCAGAACAAACGAGCATTCCTTCAGAATCTTGGAGATTACTCTTGGAAGAAGAACTAGAGGCGGAAAGATATAGGCAGGATGATACTTCCAAGGAAGTGATAATGCATCCACTGCCTCCGCCTGAGGATCCTGGGATCTGGACAGATACCTGGGAAGTTTCTTGTTTAGATGAGAAGCCATCAGATCTATTTCTGGAAGTTCCCACATTTGAACAATCTGAAGAAATACCTCTGGGTGAAGAGACCATTCGCCCGGATGCAATGTTTGGCGACTGAGATAATCCGCTTCCCAATTGTCTATTCCTGGAATATGAACCGCAGAGATTAGACAGGAGCTGGATTCCGCCCAAACCAGAATTCGAGATACTTCTTTCATAGCCAGAGGACTGTGAGTCCCTCCTTGATGATTGATGTATGCCACAGTTGTGACATTGTCTGTCTGAAAACAAATGAACGATTCTCTCTTCAGAAGAGGCCAAGACTGAAGAGCTCTGAAAATTGCACGGAGTTCCAAAATATTGATCGGTAATCTCACCTCCTGAGATTCCCAAACCCCTTGTGCTGTCAGAGACCCCCACACAGCTCCCCAACCTGTAAGACTTGCATCTGTTGAAATTACAGTCCAGGTCGGAAGAACAAAAGAAGCCCCCTGAACTAAACGATGGTGATCTGTCCACCACGTCAGAGAGTGTCGTACAATCGGTTTTAAAGATATTAATTGAGATATCTTTGTGTAATCCCTGCACCATTGGTTCAGCATACAGAGCTGAAGAGGTCGCATGTGAAAACGAGCAAAGGGGATCGCGTCCGATGCAGCAGTCATAACACCTAGAATTTCCATGCATAAGGCTACTGAAGGGAATGATTGTGACTGAAGGTTTTGACAAGCTGAAATCAATTTTAGACGTCTCTTGTCTGTCAAAGACAGAGTCATGGACACTGAATCTATCTGGAAACCCAAAAAGGTTACCCTTGTCTGAGGAATCAATGAACTTTTTAGTGAATTGATCCTCCAACCATGATTTTGAAGAAACAACAAAAGTCGATTCGTATGAAATTCTGCTAAATGTGAAGACTGAGCAAGTACCAAGATATCGTCCAAATAAGGAAATACCACAATACCCTATATACAGATAGAAGGGCATCGAGAACCTTTGTAAAAATTCTTGGAGCTGTTGCTAGGCCAAACGGCAGAGCCACAAACTGGTAATGCTTGTCTAGGAAAGAGAATCTCAGAAACTGATAGTGAGCTGGATGAATCGGAATATGCAGATATGCATCCTGTAAATCTATTGTAGACATATAACTTGCTGAACAAAAGGCAGGGTAGCCCTTACAGTTACCATTTTGAATGTTGGTATCCTTACATAACGATTCAATATTTTTAGATCCAGAACTGGTCTGAAGGAATTCTCCTTCTTTGGTACAATGAAGAGATTCGAATAAAACCCAGCCCCTGTTCCAGAACTGGAACTGGCATAATTACTCCAGCCAACTCTAGATCTGAAACACATTTCAGAAATTCTTGAGCTTTCGCTGGGTTTACTGGGACACGGGAAAGAAAAAATCTCTTTGCAGGAGGTCTTATCTTGAAACCAATTCTGTACCCTTCTAAAATAATGTTCTGAATCCAAAGATTGTGAACAGAATTGATCCAAATTTCTTTGAAAAAACGTAATCTGCCCCCTACCAGCTGAGCTGGAATAAGGGCCGCACCTTCATGTGGACTTAGAAGCTGGCTTTGCTTTTCTAGAAGGCTTGGATTTATTCCAGACTGGAGATGGTTTCCAAACTGAAACTGCTCCTGAGGATGAAGGATCAGGCTTTTGTTCTTTGTTGAAACGAAAGGAACGAAAACGATTATTAGCCCTGTTTTTACCCTTAGATTTTTTATCCTGTGGTAAAAAAGTTCCTTTCCCACCAGTAACAGTTGAGATAATAGAATCCAACTGAGAACCAAATAATTTATTACCCTGGAAAGAAAGGGAAAGTAGAGTCGATTTAGAAGACATATCAGCATTCCAAGTTTTAAGCCATAAAGCTCTTCTAGCTAAAATAGCTAGAGACATAAACCTGACATCAACTCTGATAATATCAAAAATGGCATCACAGATAAAATTATTAGCATGTTGAAGAAGAATAATAATGATATGAGAATCATGATCTGTTACTTGTTGCGCTAAAGTTTCCAACCAAAAAGTTGAAGCTGCAGCAACATCCGCCAAAGATATAGCAGGTCTAAGAAGATTACCTGAACACAAATAAGCTTTTCTTAGAAAGGATTCAATTTTCCTATCTAAAGGATCCTTAAAGGAAGTACCATCTGCCGTAGGAATAGTAGTACGTTTAGCAAGGGTAGAGATAGCCCCATCAACTTTAGGGATTTTGTCCCAAAACTCTAATCTGTCAGACGGCACAGGATATAATTGCTTAAAACGTTTAGAAGGAGTAAATTAATTACCCAAATTATTCCATTCCCTGGAAATTACTTCAGAAATAGCACCAGGAACAGGAAAAACTTCTGGAATAACTACAGGAGATTTAAAGACCTTGTCTAAAACGTTTAGATTTAGTATCAAGAGGACCAGAATCCTCAATTTCTAATGCAATTAGGACTTCTTTAAGTAAAGAACGAATAAATTCCATTTTAAATAAATATGAAGATTTATCAGCATTAACCTCTGAAACAGAATCCTCTGAACCAGAAGAATCATTAGAATCAGAATGATGATGTTCATTTAAAAATTCATCTGGATAAAGAGAAGTTTTAAAAGACTTTTTATGTTTACTAGAAGGAGGAATAACAGACATAGCCTTCTTAATAGATTCAGAAACAAAATCTCTTATGTTATCAGGAACACTCTGAACATTAGATGTTGATGGAACTACAACAGGTAATGGTATTTTACTAAAGGAAATATTTTCTGCATTAACAAGTTTGTCATGACATTTAATACAAACAACAGCTGGAGGAACAGCTACCAAAAGTTTACAGCAGATACACTTAGCTTTGGTAGTTCCAGCACCAGGCAGCGATTTTCCTGAAGTATCTTCTGACTCAGATGCAACATGAGACATCTTGCAATATGTAAGAGAAAAAACAACATATAAAGCAAAATTGATCAAATTCCTTAAATGACAGTTTCAGGAATGGGAAAAAATGCCAAAGAACAAGCTTCTAGCAACCAGAAGCAATGAAAAATGAGACTTAAATAATGTGGAGACAAAAGCGACGCCCATATTTTTTTTTTTAGCGCCAAATAAGACGCCCACATTATTTGGCGCCTAAATGCTTTTGGCGCCAAAAATGACGCCACATCCAGAACGCCGACATTTTTGGCGCAAAAGAACGTCAAAAAATGACGCAACTTCCGGCGACACGTATGACGCCGGAAACAGAAAAGATTTTTTGCGCCAAAAAAGTCTGCGCCAAGAATGACGCAATAAAATGAAGCATTTTCAGCCCTCGCGAGCCTAACAGCCCACAGGGAAAAAGTCAAATTTTTTAAGGTAAGAAAAAATGATTGATTCAAATGCATTATCCCAAATATGAAACTGACTGTCTGAAAATAAAGAATGTTGAACATCCTGAGTCAAGGCAAATAAATGTTTGAATACATATATTTAGAACTTTATAAAAAAGCGCCCAACCATAGCTTAGAGTGTCACAGAAAATAAGACTTACTTACCCCAGGACACTCGTCTACATGTTGTAGAAAGCCAAACCAGTACTGAAACGAAAATCAGCAGAGGTAATGGTATATATATATATATATATATATATATATATATATATATATATATAAGAGTATATCGTCGATCTGAAAAGGGAGGTAAGAGATGAATCTCTACGACCGATAACAGAGAACCTATGAAATAGACCCCGTAGAAGGAGATCATTGCATTCAAATAGGCAATACTCTCCTCACATCCCTCTGACATTCACTGCACGCTGAGAGGAAAACCGGGCTCCAACCTGTTGCGGAGCGCATATCAACGTAGAATCTAGCACAAACTTACTTCACCACCTCCATAGGAGGCAAAGTTTGTAAACCTGATTTGTGGGTGTGGTGAGGGGTGTATTTATAGGCATTTTGAGGTTTGGGAAACTTTGCCCCTCCTGGTAGGAATGTATATCCCATACGTCACTAGCTCATGGACTCTTGCTAATTACATGAAAGAAATATATATATATATATATATATATATATATATATATATATATATATATATATATATATAGAGGGAGTGCAGAATTATTAGGCAAATTAGTATTTTGACCACATCATCCTCTTTATGCATGTTGTCTTACTCCAAGCTGTATAGGCTTGAAAGTCTACTACCAATTAAGCATATTAGGTGATGTGCATCTCTGTAATGAGAAGGGGTGTGGTCTAATGACATCAACACCCTATATCAGGTGTGCATTATTAGGCAACTTCCTTTCCTTTGGCAAAATGGGTCAAAAGAAGGACTTGACAGGCTCAGAAAAGTAAAAAATAGTGAGATATCTTGCAGAGGGATGCAGCACTCTTAAAATTGCAAAGCTTCTGAAGCGTGATCATCGAACAATCAAGCGTTTCATTCAAAATAGTCAACAGGGTCGCAATAAGGGTGGGGAAAAACCAAGGCGCAAAATAACTGCCCATGAACTGAGAAAAGTCAAGCATGCAGCTGCCAAGATGCCACTTGCCACCAGTTTGGCCATATTTCAGAGCTGCAACATCAATGGAGTGCCCAAAAGCACAAGGTGTGCAATACTCAGAGACATGGCCAAGGTAAGAAAGGCTGAAAGACGACCACCACTGAACAAGACACACAAGCTGAAACGTCATGACTGGGCAAAGAAATATCTCAAGACTGATTTTTCTAAGGTTTTATGGACTGATGAAATGAGAGTGAGTCTTGATGGGCCAGATGGATGGGCCCGTGGCTGGATTGGTAAAGGGCAGAGAGCTCCAGTCCGACTCAGACGCCAGCAAGGTGGAGGTGGAGTACTGGTTTGGGCTGGTATCATCAAAGATGAGCTTGTGGGGCCTTTTCGGGTTGAGGATGGAGTCAAGCTCAACTCCCAGTCCTACTGCCAGTTTCTGGAAGACACCTTCTTCAAGCAGTGCTACAGGAAGAAGTCTGCATCCTTCAAGAAAAACATGATTTTCATGCAGGACAATGCTCCATCACAAGCATCCAAGTACTCCCCAGCGTGGCTGGCAAGAAAGGGTATAAAAGAAGAAAATCTAATGACATGGCCTCCTTGTTCACCTGATCTGAACCCCATTGAGAACCTGTGGTCCATCATCAAATGTGAGATTTACAAGGAGGGAAAACAGTACACCTCTCTGAACAGTGTCTGGGAGGCTGTGGTTGCTGCTGCACGCAATGTTGATGGTGAACAGATCAAAACACTGACAGAATCCATAGATCGCAGGCTTTTGAGTGTCCTTGCAAAGAAAGGTGGCTATATTGGTCACTGATTTGTTTTTGTTTTGTTTTTGAATGTCAGAAATGTATATTTGTGAATGTTGAGATGTTATATTGGTTTCACTGGTAAAAATAAATAATTGAAATGGGTATATATTTGTTTTTTGTTAAGTTGCCTAATAATTATGCACAGTAATAATCACCTGCACACACAGATATCCCCCTAAAATAGCTATAACTAAAAACAAACTAAAAACTACTTCCAAAACTATTCAGCTTTGATATTAATGAGTTTGTTGGGTTCAATGAGAACATGGTTGTTGTTCAATAATAAAATTAATCCTCAAAAATACAACTTGCCTAATAATTCTGCACTCCCTGTATATATACATACATATACACACACACATATATATTGGTGTGTTTGTATGTATGTATGTATGTATATATATATATATATATATATATATATACACACACACAACAGCAATTTCCCCCCAGAAAACAACTTTACCAAGCAGTGATTCAACCTACTCCCAGTTGATGAGTGGCAATAACCACAAAACAGCTGTCCTGGGATTGGTCTGAATCACTGTACTACCCCTAGCTAAGCTTAGAAGCTGTGTAATGCGGCGATGCTATGGCGTAAAGGGAAGTCTGCCTTAAAAAGCAGGCTAGAAGTAAAAAAGTGAGTCATTGTGAACCTAATTTGCATATCTCACCCAGAAGCCTTTGCTGCATTGGAAACAGTGTAATCAGAGAGTTTCTTTGGTAAAAGCAAGTCTTCTGACTTGTCTAGATTTGTAAATGGTTTACACAAGTTATTTTCGCTACATTATATATATATATATATATATATATATATATAATTATATATATATATATATATATATATATATATATAAATCAATTTAAATATTTACATAGGAAATTAGTACATCTAGGCAAGTATCCCCGCTTGCTTTTCCCCAGAAATTTTTCATATACAATGTTTCCAATGCACAAGAGAATTGTGGGTAAGATATGCAAATTAGATATGCAAATTCTCAGTTTTTTTGCTTCAAAAATACTGTTTTGACACAGCGATCCTTTTAAACAGGATTATGACAGCAAACCAGAAATCACTCACTAGACAAGCCTGTTTCGTTCTTTTTGGAACTCATCAGTAGGAGATAGATTTCTGGTTGCTGCATTGGAAAAGCTATTTTCATGGTTAAACCAAAATTCATTAAAATTATGTATATTATTATTAAAATTAAATATATTATATATATTTATATTGTGACAGAAAGTCTGGTTTGGTGATAGAGGGAGTATATATTAGACCAAGTTTAATACATTTCACTTTACCATTTTGCTAAGAAACCCCAGGGAAGTGATTAGTGTTTTTTAGTTGTGAATTCCTTACAGCTGTTAAAGACAATTCAACTCAGGTGTGGCTCATGATTACTGCTCCTATGGTTTAAAAGGGAAGCATTTCTCTAGCTAAGTAGATTACAGCCAGACAGGAGGCCTGATATGATGTGTTGTGAAAAATATTATGTACTAAATGTTTCGCTGGATTTCTGTTTGCTGTTACATTCTGTAAAGGACATTTGTATTGCTGCAGACAAAGATTTGCTGTTTTGGAAGCTTGTGCAGAGAAACTTGTCCTTTTGCCTTACCTGAGAACAAACTGTATGCTGCTGTTAAAGTCACCTTGCTATTTTGGAAGAAAATAAAGTTTTGAAAACTTTAACTGGATTGTCCTCTATTGCATTTAAACCCTAGAAGACAGTGGTTGCCAAAGATTTTTGTTACATATGGTGGAGAAGGCGGGCCGCCACATTTTATGTCTGTGGGTTTTATAATTTACAAGCAACATGGAGGAAGTTATTAAAGCACTGATTCAGTCTACCGCTGTGCAACAGAAGGGCAATAGAAAAGCTGCTGAAAACAGTGCAGCTCTGCAGCAGTTGGTGTTGGCACAGACGGAGAATGCTATGATTATGGCAAAAACACAGAAAGAGTACTGAAGTGCTGGTGCAACAGGTGATCACATTTCAAGCAGAAACATTTAGGAAGGTTTGTGAGGAACAGCAGAACGCCACATGCACCTTGCAAGAGATTCAAACTATATCTGAGAGACTGAACTCTGATCCTGCTGGTGGCTGTCAAGGCTCTAAAGTTATACAAGCTAGTCACTATATTCAAAAGATGTCTGCAACAGACGATGTTGAGGCGTATCTTCTTGCCTTTGAGAGAACAGCCAAAAGAGAAAGATGGCCAGCAGATGAGTGGGCGAGCATACATGCACCTTTTTTAAGTGGAGAACCTTAAAAGGCCTACTTTGACCTAGAGCCGGGGCAAGCCAGTGACTATGACAAGCTGAAGGCTGAGATCAAGGCACGCCTAGGAGTGACTTCTGCAGTACGTGCTCAAAGATTACACTCTTGGAGATATGCATCTGATAAAGCTGCAAGATCACAGATGTTTGACCTCATTCACCTTGTCAGGAAATTGCTGCAAACAGAGGTTAACTCCACTAATAAGATTGTGGAGTTATTGGTGATGGATAGCTTTCAACAAGGATTATATGCTTCCCTGCGTCGATGGGTCAGTCAGGGTGACCCTCAAACTGCAGACCAACCGATTGCTTTAATGGAAAGGTATATTGCGGCAGGAGAAGTTTTGCATCTACCTCCAGCAGATTTTCCCTCATCTCCTATTTGCCAGAACTCTACAAGAACTGGTAAGACTGTTCAAGGGGAAAGGGGGGCTGAGAGACGAGCAGTTATATTTACAAGATACAAGGGAAACTCCACTGAGAGATAGAGGAACATTTAAATATAACCAACCTGGAAGGAAATCTAATTATAGTATTAAATGGTGTTGGTCATGTTGCCAGAGACTGTGCCCTTAAAGATGAACTGATGGACTATAGTACAAGTGATAATACAGGGCCGCACTCATTTCTGTCTAACTGTATTCATCCTGATAAGAGTGATGTCTCTCACATGTGTTTGGTGACTGTAAATGATAGAATGTGTAAAGCATTACTTGATTCAGGTAGTATTGTTACATTAGTGGCAAATGTATAGTACCTGATGTGACTATAGATCATATGCATAAAAAGGAAATTTATGCTTACCTGATAAATTGATTTCTTCTACGATACGACGAGTCCACAGATTTCATCCTTACTTGTGGGATATTAACCTCCTGCTAACAGAAAGTGGCAAAGAACACCACAATAGAGCTGTGTATATATAGCTCCACCCTTCCCTCCACCCGCAGTCATTCGACCGAAGGTTTAGGAAGAGAAAGGAAAAGCTAAAGGTGCAGAGGTGACTGAAGTTGTAAAAATAAAATATAATCTGTCTTAAAATGACAGGGAGGGCCGTGGACTCGTTGTATCGTAGAAGAAATCGATTTATCAGGTAAGCATAAATTTCTTTTTCTTCTACAAGATACGAAGAGTCCACGGATTTCATCCTTACTTGTTGGATACAATACCAAAGCTACAGGACACGGATGAAACGGGAGGGACAAGACAGAGACCTAAATGGAAGGCACCACTGCTTGAAGAACCTTTATCCCAAAAACAGCCTCAGAAGAAGCAAAAGTATAAAATTTGTAAAATTTGGAAAAAGTATGAAGAGACGACCAAGTCGCAGCCTTACAAATCTGTTCAACAGAAGCATCGTTTTTAAAGGCCCATGTGGAAGTCACAGCGCTAGTAGAATGAGACGTAATTCTTTCAGGAGGCTGCTGGCCAGCAGTCTCATATGCCAGGCGGACGATACTGATCAGCCAAAAAGAAAGAGGTAGTCGTAGCTTTCTGACCCCTACGCTTTCCAGAATAAACAATGAATAAAGAAGATGATTGACGGAAATCCTTAGTCGCCTGTAAGTAAAACTTCAAGGCACGGACCACGTCCAGGTTATGTAACAACGCTCCTTCTTAGAAGAAGGATAAGGACACAAGGAAGGAACAACAATTTCCTGATTAATATTCTTATTTGAAACAACCTTAGGAAGAAATCCAGGTTTGGTACGTAAAACCACCTTATCAGAATGAAATATAAGATAAGGCAAATCACATTGTAACGCTGAAAGCTCAGAAACTCTTCGAGCAGAAGAAATAGCAACCAAAAACAGGACTTTCCAAGATAACAACTTAATATCTATGGAATGCATGGGTTCAAACGAACCCCTTGAAGAACTCGAAGAACTAAATTCAAACTTCAGGGAGGAGTAATTGGTCTAAATACAGGCTTAATTCTGGTTAGAGCCTGACAAAAAGACTGAACATTTGGCATATCTGCCAAACGTTTGTGAAGCAAAATTGACAAAGCAGAAATTTGTCCCTTTAAGGCACTTGCTGATAACCCTTTCTCCAATCCTTCTTGGAGAAAAGACAGAATCCTGGGAATCCTAACTTTACTCCATGAGTAACCCTTGGATTCGCACCAATAAAGATATTTACGCCATATCTTATGATTGATTTTTCTAGTGACAGGCTTATGAGCCTGTATCAAAGTATCAATGACCGAATCAGAGAATCCCCGCTTAGATAAAATCAATCGTTCAATCTCCAAGAAGTCAGCTGCAGAGAATTTAGATTCGGATGTTGGAAAGGTCCTTGAATGAGAAGGTCCTGTCTCAAAGGAAGTTTCCACGGTGGCAGAGGGGACATGTCCACTAGATCCGCATACCAAGTCCTGCGTGGCCACGCAGGCGCTATCAGGATTACTAAAGCTCTCTCCTGTTTGATCCGAGCAATCACGCGTGGAAGGAGAGGAAACGGTGGAAACACATAAGCTAGGCTGAACGACCAAGGCACTGCAAAGGCATCTATCAGTTCGGCCTGAGGATCCCTCGACCTGGATCCGTAACGTGGAAGCTTGGCATTCTGACGAGTCGCTAAAACCTCCCGAAGTAACAGGCGGAGGTGTTCTAGCTTAAATTTAAAGGACATGAGGTCCGAATCTGTCTGAAGTTCTCCCTCAGACAGCAATTCCCTGACCCCCAACTCAGAGCACTGTGAGGGTACATCGGAAATAGCCAATAAAGCATCAGAGGATTCAGTATTCACATTAATACCTGACCTACTGCATTTACCCTGTAACACTGGTAATTTAGATAATACCTCTGTAAGGGTAGTTGACATAACTGCAGCCATCTCCTGCAGAGTAAAAGAATTAGACGCACTAGAGGTACTTGGCATCGCTTGTGTGGGCGTTAAAGGTTGTGACACTTGGGGAGAATTGGATGGCATATCCTGGTTCTCTTCAGATTGAGAATCAGCCTTAGGCACACTTTCTTGACCTAAAATATGCTTTTTACAATGTAAGGCCCTTTCAGTACAAGAGGTACACAATGTAAGAGGGGGTTCCACAATGGCTTCTAAACACATAGAACAATGAAATTCCTCAATGTCAGACATGTTGACTAGTAAATAACCACAATAGTCGTTAAACACTTTATTTATTGCTTGAAACAATTTTTTGAGAAACGTGTACTGCGCCTTTAAGGGAGAAAAAGCGCACAAATTTTTCAAAACTGCTTTAAAACGTTAATTTACTCTTTAAAATTAACTACACCTAATTAATGGCTCCAAAAATTATTGCACCCCAAGAGTAAGGGGAGAAATTAAGCTCTAAAAGGTATTTATAGACACAAATATGTTAAATTTGACAAAAATACCCCCTGCACCTCGCCACAGCTCTGCTGTGGCGCCTACCTGCCCCATGGTACTTCAAAATGACTCGACAACGATCCAGATAAGAGAACCCCTGTCTAGGCTCAACCGGAGCTAATGCCTGCTGCTTCTCAGCCAGAGTAAAGTGCGCGTCTGAGCGCGTGAAAATAAGCCCCACCAATCATGTCCGATGATTGTGTAGGCCAGAACAACCGCATGGTGAAGCGGTTTAAAGTATAAGCCATGTGGAATTCTTTAACCCCTAAGTACACTCCCAATACGGTCAAACTGTTTATCTTGAACAAAAAATGTTAAGTATATTCCTGCCTCTCCCAGTGTCTCTTTATAATGCTGTGAAGCCCATTATAATGCTTGGCCCAATATGTCAAATGAAATAAATTAAGCACAGGTTTCTCAGTAACACCCCTTTGTTTTACAGGTCTACTGCTTACCCCTTCCCTTGCAGGGAATAAATGTCAGCCAGTTCTGATATACCAAGTCTCTTTAGAAATAAAGGGCTGCACATACCTCAATGCTGCTTGTAGCATGAAACCGTTCTCCACACTGAAGATGTCTCTTGTATTACCTTCAGAAGCTCTGTGGGAACCAACGTGGATCTTAGTTACATCTGCTAAGATCATCCACCTCAGGGCAGAAATCTTCTTTCATATCCCCTGAGGAAAATAGTACTCACCGGTACCATTTAAAATAAAAAACTTCTTGATTGAAGAAACTAAAAACTAACACCTCACTTTACCTCTTCCTAGTATAACTCAGGCAAAGAGAATGACTGGGGGTGGAGGGAAGGGAGGAGCTTTATATATATACAGCTCTGCTGTGGTGCTCTTTGCCACTTCCTGTTAGCAGGAGGTTAATATCCCACAAGTAAGGATGAAATCCGTGGACTCGTCGTTTCTTGTAGAAGAAATGGGTATCCTTTGTGTTTAAAACATCGGGTAGGTGTAGTACCCAAATTAGCTCATGAAGTGGCGATAGGAAGAGATTTTTTTTTTAATTATGGGCTTTAATAGTAAAATCAGCAAAGGAGTCCAAAGGGAATGAAACAATTGAGGATTTTGTGTTTGCTTTATCTGAAATTGATTTGGACGAAAACAGTAAAGGTAAAACTTATTGTCCTATGCCTGTATTGATAGGAGACCAGCCTATCCAGAATAATGAGCCAGGTGTTAGTACAGAAAGCAATGATGATTTATTAGATTTGGAGGTTAAATGTGGACATTTTAAAAGTGCCCAATGTGAGAATCCCACTTTGGCTGAAGCAAGAAATTATATCCGGGTTGTAAATGGTGTTATTTCACAGCCAGAAAATCCTTACCTTATCCTCACTTTGAAGTAAATAATAACCTGCTATACAGAGTAGACAAAAAGGGCACAGATATTGTTAAACAGTTGTTGGTACCTCAAGTTTTTCGTAATACAGTGTTAAATCTTGCACATCGTCACATACTAGGGTGGCACCTGGGAATGAATAAGACTAAAGAAAACATAATTTATGTAAGAACTTACCTGATAAATTCATTTCTTTCATATTAGCAAGAGTCCATGAGCTAGTGACGTATGGGATATACATTCCTACCAGGAGGGGCAAAGTTTCCCAAACCTTAAAATGCCTATAAATACACCCCTCACCACACCCACAATTCAATTTGACGAATAGCCAAGAAGTGTGGTGATAAGAAAGGAGCAAAAGCATCAAAATAAGGAATTGGAATAATTGTGCTTTATATAAAAAAATCATAACCACCACAAAAAGGGTGGGACTCATGGACTCTTGCTAATATGAAAGAAATGAATTTATCAGGTAAGTTCTTACATAAATTATGTTTTCTTTCATGTAATTAGCAAGAGTCCATGAGCTAGTGACGTATGGGATAGCAGATACCCAAGATGTGGAACTTCCACGCAAGAGTCACTAGAGAGGGAGGGATAAAATAAAGACAGCCAATTCCGCTGAAAAATTAATCCACTACCCAAATCAAAAGTTTCAATTTTTATAATGAAAAAAACTGAAATTATAAGCAGAAGAATCAAACTGAAACAGCTGCCTGAAGTACTATTCTACCAAAAACTGCTTCTAAAGAAGAGAAAACATCAAAATGGTAGAATTTAGTAAAAGTATGCAAAGAAGACCAAGTCATTGCTTTGCAAATCTGATCATTCTTAAAAAGCCCAGGAAGTAGAAACTGACCTAGTAGAATGAGCAGTAATCCTCTGAGACGGGGATTAACCCGACTCCAAATAAGCATGATGAATCAAAAGCTTTAACCAAGATGCCAAAGAAATGGCAGAAGCCTTCTGGCCTTCCTAAAACCAGAAAAGATAACAAATAGACTAGAAGTCTGTCTGAAATCTGAGTAGTTTCAACATAATATTTCAAAACTCTTACCACATCCAAAGAATGTAAGAATCTTACCAAAGAATTCTTAGGATTAGGACACAAGGAAAAAAACAATAATTCCTCCACTAATGTTGTTAGAATTCACAACTTAGGTGAACATTGAAATGAGGACAGCAAAAACCACCTTAACCTGATGAAAAATCAGAACAAGGAGATTCACAAGAAAGAACAGATAATTCAAAAACTGTTCTAGCTGAAGAGATGTCTAAAAAGAACAATACTTTCCATGAAAGTAATTAATGTCCAAAGAAATCAAAAGAATCAAATTAAGACTCCAAAGAGGAGAAATTGGCTTAATGACAGGCTTGATACAAACCAAAGCCTGAACAAAACAATGAATATCAGAAAGATTTAGCAATTCTTACTGTGAAACAGCACAGGAAAAGCAGAGATTTGTCCTTTCAAGGAACATGCAGACAAAACCTTATGAAGAAACTAAAAAATCCTAGGTATTCTAAAAGAATGCCAAGAGAATTCATAAGAAGAGCATCATGAGATGTAAATCTTCCAAACTCGATAATAAATCTTACTAGACACAGATTTACGAGCCTGCAACATAGTATTAATTACTGAGTCAGAGAAACTTCTATGACTAAGTACTAAGCGTAAAATTTTCATACCATCAAATTAATAATTTGAATTCCTGATGAAAAAAACAAATGTTAAGATATAAGGTCTGGCCTTAATGGAAGTAACCAAGATTGGCAACTGAACATCCGAACAAGAACCATATACCAAAACCTGTGTGGCCACGCTAGAGCCACCAGCCACACCAAAGATTGCTCTCTGATGATTTTGAAAATCACTCTTAAAAGAAGAACCAGAGATGAAAAAAACATAATTTATGCTTACCTGATAAATTCCTTTCTTCTGTAGTGTGATCAGTCCACGGGTCATCATTACTTCTGGGATATTACTCCTCCCCAACAGGAAGTGCAAGAGGATTCACCCAGCAGAGCTGCATATAGCTCCTCCCCTCTACGTCACTCCCAGTCATTCGACCAAGGACCAACGAGAAAGGAAAAGCCAAGGGTGAAGTGGTGACTGGAGTATAAATTAAAAAATATTTACCTGCCTTAAAAACAGGGCGGGCCGTGGACTGATCACACTACAGAAGAAAGGAATTTATCAGGTAAGCATAAATTATGTTTTCTTCTGTTAAGTGTGATCAGTCCACGGGTCATCATTACTTCTGGGATACCAATACCAAAGCAAAAGTACACGGATGACGGGAGGGATAGGCAGGCTCTTTATACAGAAGGAACCACTGCCTGAAGAACCTTTCTCCCAAAAATAGCCTCCGATGAAGCAAAAGTGTCAAATTTGTAAAATTTGGAAAAAGTATGAAGTGAAGACCAAGTTGCAGCCTTGCAAATCTGTTCAACAGAGGCTTCATTCTTGAAGGCCCAAGTGGAAGCCACAGCTCTAGTAGAATGAGCTGTAATTCTTTCAGGAGGCTGCTGTCCAGCAGTCTCATAAGCTAAACGAATTATGCTACGAAGCCAAAAAGAAAGAGGTAGCGGAAGCTTTTTGACCTCTCCTCTGCCCAGAGTAAATGACAAACAGAGAAGACGTTTGTCGAAATTCCTTAGTTGCCTGTAAGTAAAATTTTAGAGCACGGACTACATCCAGGTTGTGCAGTAGACGTTCCTTCTTTGAAGAAGGATTTGGGCATAAAGAAGGAACAACAATCTCTTGATTGATATTCCTGTTAGTAACTACCTTAGGTAAGAACCCAGGTTTAGTACGCAGGACTACCTTATCCGAATGAAAAATCAAATAAGGAGAATCACAATGTAAGGCTGATAATTCAGAGACTCTTCGAGCCGAGGAAATAGCCATTAAAAATAGAACTTTCCAAGATAACAACTTTATATCAATGGAATGAAGGGGTTCAAACGGAACGCCCTGTAAAACATTAAGAACAAGGTTTAAACTCCATGGTGGAGCAACAGTTTTAAACACAGGCTTAATCCTGGCCAAAGCCTGACAAAAAGCCTGGACGTCAGGAACTTCTGACAGACGTTTGTGTAACAGAATGGACAGAGCTGAGATCTGTCCCTTTAATGAACTAGCAGATAAACCCTTTTCTAAACCTTCTTGTAGAAAAGACAATATCCTAGGAATCCTAACCTTACTCCAAGAGTAACCTTTGGATTCACACCAATATAGGTATTTACGCCATATCTTATGGTAAATCTTTCTGGTAACAGGTTTCCTAGCCTGTATTAAGGTATCAATAACTGACTCAGAAAACCCACGTCTTGATAAAATCAAGCGTTCAATTTCCAAGCAGTCAGCTTCAGAGAAGTTAGATTTTGATGTTTGAAGGGACCCTGTATCAGAAGGTCCTGTTTCAGAGGTAGAGACCAAGGTGGACAGGATGACATGTCCACCAGGTCTGCATACCAAGTCCTGCGTGGCCACGCAGGTGCTATTAGAATCACTGATGCTCTCTCTTGTTTGATTCTGGCAATCAATCGAGGAAGCAACGGGAAGGGTGGAAACACGTAAGCCATCCTGAAGTCCCAAGGTGCTGTCAGAGCATCTATCAGGACTGCTCCTGGATCCCTGGATCTGGACCCGTAACGAGGAAGCTTGGCGTTCTGTCGAGACGCCATGAGATCTATCTCTGGTTTGCCCCAACGTCGAAGTATTTGGGCAAAGACCTCCGGATGGAGTTCCCACTCCCCCGGATGAAAAGTCTGACGACTTAAGAAATCCGCCTCCCAGTTCTCCACTCCCGGGATGTGGATTGCTGACAGGTGGCAAGAGTGAGACTCTGCCCAGCGAATTATCTTTGATACTTCCATCATAGCTAGGGAGCTTCTTGTCCCTCCCTGATGGTTGATGTAAGCTACAGTCGTGATGTTGTCCGACTGAAACCTGATGAACCCCCGAGTTGTCAACTGGGGCCAAGCCAGGAGGGCATTGAGAACTGCTCTCAATTCCAGAATGTTTATTGGCAGGAGACTCTCCTCCTGACTCCATTGTCCCTGAGCCTTCAGAGAATTCCAGACGGCACCCCAACCTAGAAGGCTGGCGTCTGTTGTTACAATTGTCCAGTCTGGTCTGCTGAATGGCATCCCCCTGGACAGATGTGGCCGAGAAAGCCACCATAGAAGAGAATTTCTGGTCTCTTGATCCAGATTCAGAGAAGGGGATAAGTCTGAGTAATCCCCATTCCACTGACTTAGCATGCACAGTTGCAGTGGTCTGAGGTGTAAGCGTGCAAAGGGTACTATGTCCATTGCCGCTACCATTAAGCCGATTACCTCCATGCATTGAGCCACTGACGGGTGTTGAATGGAATGAAGGGTGCGGCAAGCACTTTGAAGTCTTGTTAGCCTGTCCTCTGTCAGGTAAATCTTCATTTCTACAGAATCTATAAGAGTCCCCAGGAAGGGAACTCTTGTGAGTGGAACGAGTGAACTTTTCTTTTCGTTCACCTTCCATCCATGTGACCTTAGAAATGCCAGCACTAACTCTGTATGAGACTTGGCAGTTTGAAAGCTTGAAGCTTGTATCAGAATGTCGTCTAGGTATGGAGCTACCGAGATTCCCCGCGGTCTTAGTACCGCCAGAAGAGCACCCAGAACCTTTGTGAAGATTCTTGGAGCTGTAGCCAATCCGAATGGAAGAGCCACAAACTGGTAATGCCTGTCTAGGAAGGCAAACCTTAGGTACCGATAATGATCTTTGTGAATCGGTATGTGAAGGTAAGCATCTTTTAAATCTACAGTGGTCATGTACTGACCCTCTTGGATCATAGGTAAAATTGTCCGAATAGTCTCCATCTTGAACGATGGAACTCTTAGGAATTTGTTTAGGATCTTTAAGTCCAGGATTGGTCTGAAAGTTCCCTCTTTTTTGGGAACCACAAACAGATTTGAGTAAAACCCCTGTCCCTGTTCCGATCGTGGAACTGGATGGATTAATCCCATTAACAAGAGCTCTTGTACGCAGCGTAGAAACGCCTCTTTCTTTGTCTGGATTGTTGACAATCTTGACAGATGAAATCTCTCTCTTGGAGGAGAGTATTTGAAGTCCAGAAGGTATCCCTGAGATATTATCTCTAGCGCCCAGGGATCCTGAACATCTCTTGCCCAAGCCTGGGCGAAGAGAGAAAGTCTGCCCCCCACTAGATCCGATCCCGGATCGGGGGGCCCTCAATTCATGCTGTTTTAGGGGCAGCAGCAGGTTTCCTAGTCTGCTTGCCCTTGTTCCAGGACTGGTTAGGTTTCCAGCCTTGTCTGTAGCGAGCAACAGCTCCTTCCTGTTTTGGTGCAGAGGAAGTTGATGCTGCTCCTGCTTTGAAATTACGAAAGGAACGAAAATTAGACTGTCTAGTCTTGGCTTTGGCTTTGTCCTGAGGCAGGGCATGGCCTTTACCTCCTGTAATGTCAGCGATAATCTCTTTCAACCCGGGCCCGAATAAGGTCTGCCCTTTGAAAGGTATATTAAGCAATTTAGACTTAGAAGTACCATCAGCTGACCAGGATTTTAGCCACAGCGCCCTGCGTGCCTGAATGGCGAATCCTGAATTCTTCGCCGTAAGTTTAGTAAGATGTACTACGGCCTCCGAAATGAATGAATTAGCTAGTTTAAGGACTCTAAGCCTGTCCGTAATGTCGTCCAGAATAGCTGAACCAATGTTCTCTTCCAGAGACTCAATCCAGAATGCCGCTGCAGCCGTGATCGGCGCAATGCATGCAAGGGGTTGCAATATAAAACCTTGTTGAACAAACATTTTCTTAAGGTAACCCTCTAATTTTTTATCCATTGGATCTGAAAAAGCACAGCTATCCTCCACCGGGATAGTGGTACGCTTAGCTAAGGTAGAAACTGCTCCCTCCACCTTAGGGACCGTTTGCCATAAGTCCCTTGTGGTGGCGTCTATTGGAAACATTTTTCTAAATATCGGAGGGGGTGAGAACGGCACACCGGGTCTATCCCACTCCTTAGTAACAATTTCAGTAAGTCTCTTAGGTATAGGAAAAACCTCAGTACTCGTCGGTACCGCAAAATATTTATCCAACCTACACATTTTCTCTGGTATTGCAACTGTGTTACAATCATTCAGAGCCGCTAACACCTCCCCTAGTAATACACGGAGGTTTTCCAGTTTAAATTTAAAATTTGAAATATCTGAATCCAGTCTGTTTGGATCAGAACCGTCACCCACAGAATGAAGTTCTCCGTCCTCATGTTCTGCCACCTGTGACGCAGTGTCTGACATGGCCCTAATATTATCAGCGCACTCTGTTCTCACCCCAGAGTGATCACGCTTACCTCTTAGTTCTGGTAATTTAGCCAAAACCTCAGTCATAACAGTAGCCATATCCTGTAATGTGATTTGTAATGGCCGCCCAGATGTACTCGGCGCTACAATATCACGCACCTCCCTCTGAGCGGGAGATGTAGGTACTGACACGTGAGGCGAGTTAGTCGGCATAACTCTCCCCTCGTTGTTTGGTGAAATTTGTTCAATTTGTACAGATTGACTTTTATTTAAAGTAGCATCAATACAGTTAGTACATAAATTTCTATTGGGCTCCACTTTGGCATTGCAACAAATGACACAGGTATCATCCTCTGAATCAGACATGTTTAACACACTAGCAAATAAACTTGTAACTTGGAAATACAATTCAATTAGAATAATATTAAAACGTACTGTGCCTTTAAGAAGCACAGAAGATCTATAACAGTTGAAAATTAATAAATTGAAACAGTTATAGCCTCAATCCTTGTAAATAACACAACTTTAGCAAAGATTTAATCCCATTAGCAAAGATAACAAATTCTGAAAGCAGGAAACAAATTACAGAATAAACGTTTTTTATCTCAGTCAAACTATAATTCTCACAGCTCTGCTGAGAGAAATTACCTCCCTCAAAATAAGTTTTGAAGACCCCTGAGCTCTGTAGAGATGAACCGGATCATGCAGGGAATACAATGAGTTGCTGACTGAAATATTTGATGCGTAGTAAAAGCGCCAAAAAACGTCCCCTCCCCCTCACACACAGCAGTGAGGGAGAACAGAAACTGTCAGAAAACAGATTAAGCAACTGCCAAGTGGAAAAATAGTGCCCAAACATTTATTCACTCAGTACCTCAGTAAATGAAAACGATTTTACATTCCAGCAAAAACGTTAAACATAATCTCTAGTTATTAAACAGCTTTATGTATTTCTTACAGTGTAATTCTAGTGAAGTACCATTCCCCAGAATACTGAAGTGTAAAGTATACATACATGACATTATATCGGTATGGCAGGATTTTCTCATCAATTCCATTGTCAGAAAATAAAAACTGCTACATACCTCTATGCAGATTCATCTGCCCGCTGTCCCCTGATCTGAAGTTTACCTCTCCTCAGATGGCCGAGAAACAGCAATATGATCTTAACTACTCCGGCTAAAATCATAACAAAAACTCTGGTAGATTCTTCTTCAAACTCTGCCAGAGAGATAATAACACACTCCGGTGCTATTTTAAAATAACAAACTTTTGATTGAAGATATAAAACTAAGTATAATCACCATAGTCCTCTCACACATCCTATCTAGTCGTTGGGTGCAAGAGAATGACTGGGAGTGACGTAGAGGGGAGGAGCTATATGCAGCTCTGCTGGGTGAATCCTCTTGCACTTCCTGTTGGGGAGGAGTAATATCCCAGAAGTAATGATGACCCGTGGACTGATCACACTTAACAGAAGAAATATAGGCAGATTGATAATTCCAAGGAAGTGTTAATGCATACACTACTTCCGCCTGAGGATCCCCAGACCTGAATAGGCCCCTGGGAAGTTCCTTGTTTAGATGAGATGCCAACAGATCTATTTCTGGAAGCCCTCACATCTGAAAAATTGAAAAATTGAAAAACATATCTGGGTAAAAGGACCATTCCCCTGGATGTAAAGCTTGATTTACAGAGATAATTCGCTTCCCAATTGTCTATACCTGGGAAAAAAAAACACAGAAATTAGATAGGAGCTGGATTTAGCCCAAGCAAATATCCGAGATACTTCTGTCACAGCCTAAGAACTGATAGTCCCACCCTGATGATTGACACACGCCACAGTTGTGACATTGTCTGTCTGAAAAAAACAATAAACGTCTCTTCTTCAAAAAGAAACCAAACTGAAGAACTCTGAGAATGCACGGAGTTCCAAAAATATGAAATGGTAATCTCGCCTCCTGAGATTTCCAAACCCCTTGTGCTGACAGAGATCCTCAGACAGCCTCCCAACCTAAAAGACTCAGATCTGTAGAGATCATGGTCCAGGTTGAAAGAACCGAAGAGACCTGTAGAACTAAATGATGGTGATCTTAACCACCGAATCAAAGATAGTTAAACATTAGGATTCAAATATATAAAAAGTGATATCCTAGAATCCCTGCACCATTATTCAGTATAAGAAACTGGAAAGGTTTCCTAAATGAGCAAAGGGAATCGAATCCAATGCTGCAGCCATGAAACCTAAAACTTCCATGCATATATAGCAACTGAAAGTTCCGACAAACGGAACCCAATAAACTTGTCACTTGTCTGTTAGAGACAAAAAACATTGACACAATTTATCTGGAAACCTAAAACAGGTGACCCTTGTGTGAGGAATGAAGGAGCTTTTGATAAAAAGATCCTCTAACCATGTCTTGCAGAAACAACAAAGTTGAATCGTATGAGATTCCACAGAATGAAAAGACTGAGCCAGTACCACAATACCGTCCAAATAAGGAACACTGAGAACCTTGAAAAGATTCTTAGAGCTGTCGCTAGACCAGAAGGAAAAGCAACAAATTGGTAATGCTTGTCAAAAAAAGAGAATCTCAGAAAATAAAAATAATCTGAATGAAAACAGAAAATGAAGATATGCATCTATTGTATCTAATGTAAACAAATAATGCCATCACTGACCAAAAAGGCAGAATAGACCATATAAACACCATTCTAAAAGATGGTACATTTATATGACAATTCAAAAAGATTTTCTATCTTTGGAACAATGAATAGTCTTGAATAAAACCCCAAAACCCAGTTCCTAAAAATGGAACTGGAATAAATACCCCAGAAGACTCCAGGTCTGAGCAGCGCTTGAGCCCCAACGGGCTGACCAGCCGCGCTTCACCAGTACCCAAAACATATAGGTCTGAAACACACTTCAGGAAAGTTAGTCTTACTGGAATAGCTGGAAATACGATAGAGAAAAAAGACTTCTCACAGATGGTTTTACTCTGAATCCTATTCTGTATCCAAAGTCTAAGAAGTTTGGACTGAATAGAACCAAACAAATTTCAAAAAAGTCTTAACCTGCCCCCTCACCTACATGCAATTTTGGGGAGCTGACTTTTAAAAGGCTTAATTGAATGAAGAAAAAAAAAACTTTCAATTAGAAACATGTTACTTGGAAGAATTCAGGACTCCATTCCTTAGTAAGAACAGAAAATTAATATAAGCTTAAAGTTTTAGTCTTAGAACTCAATCTTGAAGCCCATAGTAACAGTTAAAGAATTGAATCCAATTATGAACCAAATAATTGATTATCTTGGAAAAAAGAAATATGGATTTTAGAAATCAAATTAGCATTCCAAGATTGAAATCACAAAGTTCTTCTAGCTAAAATAGTTAAAGACATAGATTAAACCTCATTTGCGAAAATATTTAATAAAATGACAACACAAATGAAATTATTAGCATGTTAATTAAGTTAAAGGACCAGTCAACAAACTGGACTTGCAAAATCAACAAATGCAAGAAAACAAGACAATGCAAAAGCACTTAGTCTGAACTTCAAATGAGTAGTAGAATTTGTCCTTTTAACAATGCTAAACAAATCATAATCCGATACTTGATCTTAAAGTATCCAACCAGAAAGATGAAGCAATTACAACATCAGCCAAATAAATTACAGGTCTAAGAAAAGTACCTGAAAATAATTTTCCTTAAATAAGATATGACCATCTGAAGGAAGAAAATAAATACTATTTGCTATAAGAATAATAGTATATTTAGCAGAAGTAGAGATAGCCCCATTAATTTGGGGAATCTTTCCTCAAAACTGAAAACTAACTGCCTATTCCATTCCCTAGTATCAGTAACTGGAAAAAAAACCTCTGAAGAACCCACAGAAGATAAATAAGCAGAATTTAAATGGTAACTAGTCTTTAAAATCAAAAGAACTAGTTACTTCAATATCTAAAATAAGCAACACCTTTTGAACAAAGAACAAATGAGCAAAAGTGACTAGATGGTTTCTTAGTCTGCAGCCTTTTCATTTCATTGTTGAGCACAGAGCGGTTCTTTTGCAGAGCAATGCTGATGGTCTTTCAAGGGTACACTCTTTAATGTCTTTGGTCGCTCACTCCACCAAGTGGGAACTGGGGGGGGGAGGAAGTGTGACAGAAAGTCTGGTTTGGTGATAGAGGGAGTATATATTAGACCAAGTTTATAATATATAGTTAGTCCAATAAAAAAACATAATTTATGTAAGAACTTACCTGATAAATTCATTTCTTTCATATTAGCAAGAGTCCATGAGCTAGTGACGTATGGGATATACATTCCTACCAGGAGGGGCAAAGTTTCCCAAACCTCAAAATGCCTATAAATACACCCCTTACCACACCCACAAATCAGTTTAACGAATAGCCAAGAAGTGAGGTGATAAGAAAAAAGTGCAAAGCATAAATATAAGGAATTGGAATAATTGTGCTTTATACAAAAAAATCATAACCACCACAAAAAAGGGTGGGCCTCATGGACTCTTGCTAATATGAAAGAAATGAATTTATCAGGTAAGTTCTTACATAAATTATGTTTTCTTTCATGTAATTAGCAAGAGTCCATGAGCTAGTGACTTATGGGATAATGACTACCCAAGATGTGGATCTTCCACGCAAGAGTCACTAGAGAGGGAGGGATAAAATAAAGACAGCCAATTCCGCTGAAAAAAATCCACACCCAAAAATAAAGTTTAAATCTTATAAAGAAAAAAACTGAAAATATAAGCAGAAGAATCAAACTGAAACAGCTGCCTGAAGTACTTTTCTACCAAAAACTGCTTCAGAAGAAGAAAACACATCCAAATGGTAGAATTTAGTAAAAGTATGCAAAGAAGACCAAGTTGCTGCTTTGCAAATCTGATCAACCGAAGCTTCATTCCTAAACGCCCAGGAAGTAGAAACTGACCTAGTAGAATGAGCTGTAATCCTTTGAGGCGGAGTTTTACCCGACTCGACATAAGCATGATGAATTAAAGATTTCAACCAAGATGCCAAAGAAATGGCAGAGGCCTTCTGACCTTTCCTAGAACCGGAAAAGATAACAAATAGACTAGAAGTCTTTCGGAAATTCTTAGTAGCTTCAACATAATATTTCAAAGCTCTAACTACATCCAAAAAATGCAATGATTTCTCCTTAGAATTCTTAGGATTAGGACATAATGAAGGAACCACAATTTCTATACTAATGTTGTTAGAATTCACAACCTTAGGTAAAAATTTAAAAGAAGTTCGCAACACCGCCTTATCCTGGTGAAAAATCAGAAAAGGAGACTCACAAGAAAGAGCAGATAATTCAGAAACTCTTCTGGCAGAAGAGATGGCCAAAAGGAACAAAACTTTCCAAGAAAGTAATTTAATGTCCAATGAATGCATAGGTTCAAACGGAGGAGCTTGAAGAGCCCCCAGAACCAAATTCAAACTCCAAGGAGGAGAAATTGACTTAATGACAGGTTTTATACGAACCAAAGCTTGTACAAAACAATGAATATCAGGAAGATTAGCAATCTTTCTGTGAAAAAGAACAGAAAGAGCAGAGATTTGTCCTTTCAAGGAACTTGCAGACAAACCTTTATCCAAACCATCCTGAAGAAACTGTAAAATTCTCGGAATTCTAAAAGAATGCCAGGAAAAATGATGAGAAAGACACCAAGAAATATAAGTCTTCCAGACTCTATAATATATCTCCCTAGATACGGATTTACGAGCCTGTAACATAGTATTAATCACAGAGTCAGAGAAACCTCTTTGACTAAGAATCAAGAGTTCAATCTCCATACCTTTAAATTTAAGGATTTGAGATCCTGATGGAAAAAAGGACCTTGCGACAGAAGGTCTGGTCTTAACGGAAGAGTCCACAGTTGGCAAGAGGCCATCCGGACAAGATCCGCATACCAAAACCTGTGAGGCCATGCTGGAGCTACCAGCAGAACAAACGAGCATTCCTTCAGAATCTTGGAGATTACTCTTGGAAGAAGAACTAGAGGCGGAAAGATATAGGCAGGATGATACTTCCAACGAAGTGACAATGCATCCACTGCTTCCGCTTGAGGATCCCTGGATCTGGACAGATACCTGGGAAGTTTCTTGTTTAGATGAGAGGCCATCAGATCTATTTCTGGAAGTCCCCACATTTGAACAATCTGAAGAAATACCTCTGGGTGAAGAGACCATTCGCCCGGATGTAACGTTTGGCGACTGAGATAATCCGCTTCCCAATTGTCTATACCTGGGATATGAACCGCAGAAACTAGAAAGGAGCTGGATTCCGCCCATACCAGAATTCGAGATACTTCTTTCATAGCCAGAGGACTGTGAGACCCTCCTTGATGATTGATGTATGCCACAGTTGTGACATTGTCTGAAAACAAATGAACGATTCTCTCTTTAGAAGAGGCCATGACTGAAGAGCTCTGAAAATTGCACGGAGTTCCAAAATATTGATCGGTAATCTCACCTCCTGAGATTCCCAAAACCCTTGTGCTGTCAGAGACCCCCACACAGCTCCCCAACCTGTCAGACTTGCATCTGTTGAAATTACAGTCCAGGTCAGAAGAACAAAAGAAGCCCCCTGAACTAAACGATGGTGATTTGTCCACCACGTCAGAGAGTGTCGTACAACCGGTTTTAAAGATATTAATTGAGATATCTTTGTGTAATCCCTGCACCACTGGTTCAGCATACAGAGCTGAAGAAGTCGCATGTGAAAACGAGCAAAGGGGATCGCGTCTGATGCAGCAGTCATAAGACCTAGAATTTCCATGCATAAGGCTACCGAAGGGAATGATTGTGACTGAAGGTTTCGACAAGCTGATATCAATTTCAGACGTCTCTTGTCTGTCAAAGACAGAGTCATGGACACTGAATCTATCTGGAAAACCAAAAAGGTTACCTTTGTCTGAGGAATCAATGAACTTTTTGGTAAATTGATCCTCCAACCATGATCTTGAAGAAACAACACAAGTCGATTCGTATGAGATTCTGCTAAATGTGAAGACTGAGCAAGTACCAAGATATCGTCCAAATAAGGAAATACCACAATACCCTGTTCTCTGATTACAGACAGAAGGGCACCAAGAACCTTTGTAAAAATTCTTGGAGCTGTTGCTAGGCCAAACGGTAGAGCCACAAACTGGTAATGCTTGTCTAGGAAAGAGAATCTCAGAAACTGATAGTGATCTGGATGAATCGGAATATGCAGATATGCATCCTGTAAATCTATTGTGGACATATAATGCCCTTGCTGAACAAAAGGCAGGATAGTCCTTACAGTTACCATTTTGAATGTTGGTATCCTTACATAACGATTCAATATTTTTAGATCCAGAACTGGTCTGAAGGAATTCTCCTTCTTTGGTACAATGAAGAGATTTGAATAAAACCCCAGCCCCTGTTCCAGAACTGGAACTGGCATAATTACTCCAGCCAACTCTAGATCTGAAACACATTTCAGAAATGCTCGAGCCTAAGCTGGGTTTACTGGGACACGGGAAAGAAAAAATCTCTTTGCAGGAGGCCTTATCTTGAAGCCAATTCTGTACCCTTCTGAAACAATGTTCTGAATACAAAGATTGTGAATGGAATTGATCCAAATTTCTTTGAAAAAACGTAATCTGCCCCCTACCAGCTGAGCTGGAATGAGGGCCGCACCTTCATGTGGACTTAGGAGCTGGCTTTGGTTTTCTAAAAGGCTTGGATTTATTCCAGACTGGAGATGGTTTCCAAACTGATACCGCTCCTGAGGATGAAGGATCAGACTTTTGTTCCTTATTGTGACGAAAGGAACGAAAACGATTATTAGACCTAAATTTACCTTTAGATTTTTTATCCTGTGGTAAAAAAGTTCCTTTCCCTCCAGTAACAGTTGAGATAATAGAATCCAACTGAGAACCAAATAATTTATTACCCTGGAAAGAAAGGGAAAGCAAAGTAGACTTAGAAGACATATCAGCATTCCAAGTTTTAAGCCATAAAGCTCTTCTAGCTAAAATAGCTAGAGACATATACCTGACATCAACTCTAATGATATCAAAGATGGCATCACAAATAAAATTATTAGCATGTTGAAGAAGATTAATAATGCTATGAGAATTATGATCTGTTACTTGTTGCGCTAAAACTTCTAACCAAAAAGTTGAAGCTGCAGCAACATCCGCTAAAGATATAGCAGGTCTAAGAAGATTACCTGAACACAAGTAAGCTTTTCTTAGAAAGGATTCAATTTTCCTATCTAAAGGATCCTTAAAGGAAGTACTATCTGCCGTAGGAATAGTAGTACGCTTAGCAAGAGTAGAGACAGCCCCATCAACCTTAGGGATTTTGTCCCAAAACTCTAATCTGTCAGATGGCACAGGATATAATTGCTTAAAACGTTTTGAAGGAGTAAATGAATTACCCATATTATTCCATTCCCTGGAAATTACTTCAGAAATAGCATCAGGGACAGGAAAAACTTCTGGAATAACTACAGGAGATTTAAAAACCTTATTTAAACGTTTAGATTTAGTATCAAGAGGACCAGAATCCTCTATTTCTAATGCAATTAAGACTTCTTTAAGTAAAGAACGAATAAATTCCATTTTAAATAAATATGAAGATTTATCAGCATCAACCTCTGAGACAGAATCCTCTGAACCAGAAGAACCATTATCAGAATCAGAATGATGATGTTAATTTAAAAATTCATCTGAAAAATGAGAAGTTTTAAAAGACTTTTTACGTTTACTAGAAGGAGGAATAACAGACATAGCCTTCTGAATGGATTTAGAAACAAAATCTCTTATGTTATCAGGAACACTCTGAGCATTAGATGTTGACGGAACAGCAACAGGTAATGTAACATTACTAAAGGAAATATTATCTGCATTAACAAGTTTGTCATGACATTCAGTACAAACAACAGCTGGAGGAACAGATACCACAAGTTTACAGCAGATACAATTAACTTTGGTAGAACCAGCACCAGGCAGCGATTTTCCAGAAGTATCTTCTGACTCAGTTTCAACGTGGGACATCTTGCAATATGTAATAGAAAAAACAACATATAAAGCAAAATTGATCAAATTCCTTAAATGACAGTTTCAG
The DNA here is from genome assembly GCF_027579735.1 of Bombina bombina. Taxonomy (NCBI): domain Eukaryota; kingdom Metazoa; phylum Chordata; class Amphibia; order Anura; family Bombinatoridae; genus Bombina; species Bombina bombina. The sequence goes on along the minus strand of NC_069499.1, from coordinate 253,754,573 downwards.
GAATGGGAAAAAATGCCAGTGAACAAGCTTCTAGCAACCAGAAGCAATAAATAATGAGACTTAAATAATGTGGAGACAATAGTGACGCCCATATTTTTGACGCCACATCCGGAACGCCGACACTTTTGGCGCAAAAAAACTGCAAAAATGACGCAACTTCCGGCGACACGTATGACGCCGGAAACAGAAAAAAAAATTTGCGCCAAAAAAGTCCGCGCCAAGAATGACACAATAAAATGAAGCATTTTCAGCCCCCGCGAGCCTAACAGCCCACAGGGAAAAGTCAAATTTTAAGGTAAGAAAAAATTGATTTATTCATATGCATTATCCCAAACATGAAACTGACTGTCTGAAATAAGGAACGTTGAACATCCTGAGTCAAGGCAAATAAATGTTTGAATACATATATTTAGAACTTTATAAAAAAGTGCCCAACCATAGCTTAGAGTGTCACAGAAAATAAGACTTACTTACCCCAGGACACTCATCTACATGTAGTAGAAAGCCAAACCAGTACTGAAACGAAAATCAGTAGAGGTAATGGTATATATAAGAGTATATCGTCGATCTGAAAAGGGAGGTAAGAGATGAATCTCTACGACCGATAACAGAGAACCTATGAAATAGACCCCGTAGAAGGAGATCATTGAATTCAAATAGGCAATACTCTCCTCACATCCCTCTGACAGTCACTGCACGCTGAGAGGAAAACCGGGCTCCAACCTGCTGCGGAGCGCATATCAACGTAGAATCTAGCACAAACTTACTTCACCACCTCCATAGGAGGCAAAGTTTGCAAAACTGATTTGTGGGTGTGGTGAGGGGTGTATTTATAGGCATTTTGAGGTTTGGGAAACTTTGCCCCTCCTGCTAGGAATGTATATCCCATACGTCACTAGTTCATTGATAACAAAGGGATTCCCAAGTATGTTTGCTAACTGCTTTCTTTGGAGTTAACTGAAGAGACATTTTGAAAGTCATCTGTGGACAATTACCATTCTATAGTTAACGGTTTTCGACTGCCCCTTATATGTATGCAGTGGAAAAAAAGAAAAGAAAAAAAAAGTTGAACAAACAACTACACATTAAGAGCAAAGGAGAAACATTTAAAATTTAAGTCTGCGTTATTATATATTACAGATAAAAGAAGAGACTTTGCAGTATTCAAAGTGACTTTGTTAGAATTTAATTTAATTATATGGTGTGGGGGTGTGAACTGCATAGGTATAAAAACTGAGGGTCTTGTATGTTACTGCATATATACATAAGCGGAGGGATCTCCTGATCTGATTTATTGTAAATGCTATGATATATGATAATATTTTGACACCGATACTCTGATAGCGATTGGCAAGTTAATTGCATATATATATATATATATATAAGCTGAGAGATCTATTGAATTGAGCCAATGTAACAGCAATGATAACGCTCGGACACTGTTAGTCTTTAATAGCCACAAGTCTTCAGGGTGAATTTTTTTTTTTATCCTCCATAAAAACGCTAGTTCCCCAGGGCAAAATATTAGGTTATAGATAGGCTGTGTAGCATTCTGTTAAAAATTATAGGATTAACCGTTATAAAATTGAAACGCAGAATTATTGCTGAAGTAGGAGAAGCTTGCGTATGTAGACAATATTTGAACAATTGTTTATGGAATGTCTCCTGGGTAATACTTTAATGAAAGTAGCTGGTTTTTATTTGTGATAAAATTGTATTGTACTTGCATATATATATGTGACTTACATCCTATGAGTAGCACGAGTAGCCTGACTCATAGTAGTCTAAACAGTAGTTTATATATATATATATATATATATATATGCTAAATACAACAAGAATAGGGAAACTGCTTTCTTTTGAGGCCTATGGAAAAAATATTTAAAAACATGCCGCCAAAAATACAAGGGGATAAACAAACAAGACTCTCCCTAGATAGATATGTAGAAAAACCAGTGGCATTAGGGGAGAATATACCTGAGAAAGAGGGGATACCCTTAATAACCCAAATAAGAGAAATATTAATTCCAAAAATTTAAGGAGTACAAAAAGAAGTCCAAAGAGACATTCAGTCCCTAGCAACAGAGATTAAGAATTTTCAAATTAGGCTTGGAGAATCTGAACAGAGAATTTCTGATATAGAGGATGGTTATACAAACTTGAATGAAAGAATTATGGAGCTAGAAAAGCAGAATAAATTACTAAAGATGAGATTAGAAAACCTAGAAAATCGTTCAAAACAGAAAAATCTAACGCCTAGATTTAGAGTTTGGCGTTAGAGGCTTCTAACGCTGGTTTTGAGTCAGTCAGGAAAGGGTCTAACGCTCACTTTGCAGCCGTGACTTTTCCATACCGCAGATCCCCCTACGCCAATTGCGTATCCTATCTTTTCAATAGGATCTTTCTAACGCTGGTATTTAGAGTCTTGGCTGAAGTGAGCGTTAGAAATCTAACGACAAAACTCCAGCCGCAGAGAAAAGCCAGGAGTTAAGCGCTTTCTGGGCTAACACCGGTTCATAAAGCTATTAACTACTGTGCTCTAAAGTACACTAACACCCATAAGCTACCTATGTACCCCTAAACGGAGGTCCCCCCACATCGCTGCCACTCTATTAAAATTTTTTAACCCCTAATCTGCCGACCGCACACCGCCGCCACCTACGTTATCCCTATGTACCCCTAATCTGCTGCCCCTAACACCGCCAGATTAGGGGTTAATAAATATAATATAGTTATTAACCCCTAATCTGCCGCCCCCAACGTCGCCTCCACCTACCTACAATTATTAACACATAATCTGCCGACCGAACCTCGCCGCTACTCTAATAAATGTATTAACCCCTAAAGCTAAGTCTAACCCTAACACCACCCTAAGTTAAATATAATTTAAATGTAACGAAATAAATTAACTCTTATTAAATAAAGTATTCCTATTTAAAGCTAAATACTTACCTGTAAAATAAATCCTAATATAGCTACAATATAAATTATAATTATATTGTAGCTATTTTAGGATTAATATTTATTTTACAGGCAACTTTGTATTTATTTTAACCAGGTACAATAGCTATTAAATAGTTAATAACTATTTAATAGCTACCTAGTTAAAATAATTACAAAATTACCTGTAAAATAAATCCTAACCTAAGTTACAATTAAACCTAACACTACACTATCAATAAATTAATTAAATAAAATACCTACAATTATCTACAATTAAACCTAACACTACACTATCAATAAATTAATTAAATACAATACCTACAAATAAATACAATTAAATAAACTAACTAAAGTACAAAAAATAAAAAAGAACTAAGTTACAAAAATAAAAAAATATTTACAAACATTAGAAAAATATTACAACAATTTTAAGCTAATTACGCCTACTCTAAGCCCCCTAATAAAATAAAGCCCCCCAAAATAAAAAAATGCCCTACCCTCTTCTAAAATAAAAATAGAAAAGCTCTTTTACCTTACCAGCCCTTAAAAGGGCCTTTTGCGGGGCATGCCCCAAAGAATTCAGCTCTTTTGCCTGGAAAAAAAAAACCATACAATACCCCCCCCCAACATTACAATCCACCACCCACATACCCCTAATCTAACCCAAACCCCCCTTAAATAAACCTAACACTAAGCCCCTGAAGATCTTCCTACCTTATCTTCACCACGCCGGGTATCACCGATCGGTCCAGGCTCCGATGTCTTGATCCAAGCCCAAGCGGGGGCTGAAGAAGTCCATCCTCCGGCTGAAGTCTTGATCCAAGCGGCGGCTGAAGAAGTCCATCATCGGGCAGAAGTCTTCATCCTATCCGGGCAGAAGAGGAGATCCATACCGGCAAACATCTTCATCCAAGCGGCATCTTCTATCTTCTTCCATCCGACGACGAGCGGCTCCATCTTCAAGACCTCCGGCGCGGATCCATCCTCTTCTTCCGACGTCCTAACACAGAATGAAGGTTCCTTTAAGGGACGTCATCCAAGGATTCTATCAGCCAATCGGAATTAAGGTAGAAAAAATCTGATTGGCTGATTGAATCAGCCAATCAGATTCAAGTTCAATCTGATTGGCTGATTGGATCAGCCAATCAGATTGAGCTCACATTCTATTGGCTGATCGGAACAGCCAATAGAATGCAAGCTCAATCTGATTGGCTGATTGGACCTACCTACAATTATTAACCCCTAATCTGCCGACCGGACCTCACCGCTACTCTAATAAATGTATTAAAGGGCCACTGTAAGTAAATATTTTCTATGCCTGTTACTAACTAACTACCCCAAATACGCTTTTTATCAATAGCATTTCATTAACATATCTCTACCGTATATCAGAAATCTTGTCTGCAAATTTAATTGTTTTCCAAACCCACTCAGTGGGTATCCTTTGCTCTGTACCAATCCATTTACAATACCTAGGTTTCAAAATGGCGCTTTAAACACAAAGTTATTGGTTTAAGTATTTTGAACATGCAGTGCTGAAAATAGTGGGCAGGATAACGTGACATCATCGGCGAATAATAGATATAACTTTTAGAACGTTATGAAACTTCGTTTTGGAGAAAATATAGGTCAGTAGGTTTTAATTAATGTTTATTAACTTTAATATGTTAGTTGTTTAGCTTAAAAATTATAACAGAAAGTAATCCTTTAACCCCTAAAGCTAAGTCTAACCCTAACACGCCCTAAGTTAAATATAATTTAAATCTAACGAAATAAATTAACTCTTATTAAATAAAGTATTCCTATTTAAAGCTAAATACTTACCTGTAAAATAAACCCTAATATAGCTACAATATATCAGCCAATCAGATTGAGATTAGGGGTACATAGGTATAATGTAGGTTGCGGCGGTGTGCGGAGCGGCAGATTAGGGGTTAAAAAAAATATGCAGGGGTCAGCGATAGCGGGGGCGGCAGATTAGGGGTTAATAAGTGGAAGGTTAGGGGTGTTTAGACTCGGGGTGCATGTTAGGTTGTTAGGTGCAGACTTAGGAAGTGTTTTCCCATAGGAAACAATGGGGCTGCGTTAGGAGCTGAACGCTGCTTTTTTGCAGGTGTTAGGTTTTTTTTAAGCTCAAACTGCCCCATTGTTTCCTATGGGGGAATCGTGCACGAGAACGTTTTTGAAGCTGGCCGTGTCCGTAAGCACCGCACGCAGCCCTTCTGTGAACTCTAAATACTAGCGGTATTTAAAAGGTGCGGGGAAAAAAAAGCCAGCGTTAGCTATGCGGGTCATTACCGACAAAACTCTAAATCTAGCCATAAGTATTTTAGGAATTCCGGAAACAATAAAAACACATGACTTAAGAGTTCATAGAAGTGGAACTTCCAATATTGCTGGGAATACCTAATGAAAAAGGGCCATTCAAAGTAGAGTAAAAACTCAGAATTAACATAGTGAAAAAAAATTATTCTCGAGATTTTTCAAGACCAGTAATAATGGAATTTTTGAAGTTTGAAACTAAAATGCTTATTTTTAACGCGTATAAACAAATGAATATACTTACATTTCAGGATAAGAGAATGTATATATATCAAGATTATGCAGTAGAAACGGCAAGAACCAGAAGGGAAATGATACCTTTATGTAATGAACTTAATAATAAGGGGCTCAAAGCTTTTGTAATTTTTCCAGCGAAAATTAAGATTTTACTCCAGGATGAGATAAAAATTTTAAATAGAGAGGAAGTAATGAAATTTATGGACTCTAACAATGGTTAGAAGATCATAAAGGGGAAGGGATAAAGGGGGAAAACTTAGAACAAGTTTATATGCAAATAAAATGGTAAAGATAACAACATGGAATGTAGGAGGTATTAACTCTCCTATAAAAAGGAAAGCAATTTTTAATCATTTAAAGAAAATCTGTAAGGTTGATATAGCCCTTTTGCAAGAAACTCATCTATTGGAAAAAGAACATGAGAAATTAAAAAGAGACTGGGTGAAAGAAGTAATCTTTTTATCATATAGAAAAGCAAGCAGAGGTCTCGCAATTTCATTTATAAAATTTGGAGTATGAGATTAAAAAGTCAATATATGACACACAAGGTAGATACATAATAGTGCAAATGACTATTAATAATGAGCCAATAACTTCATATAATATCTATGGTCCAAATGAGACTAATGGTCTATCCTGGGAAGATAACAAAAATTCTGATTAATAATATTGACACTAAATTGATATTGGGAGGCGACTTCAATCTCGCCCCAAACTTTCTTTTAGATAGAACAGGATGTTCCCCAGGAAGTTTGAAGAGGGGATCGATTAAAAGAGGGAAATTTGATAAAAAAAAAAAGGTGAACTATATTTCAGAGACAACAGGTTTAGTGGATGTATGGAGGATTAAAAACCCTACTCAAAGAGAATATACATATCACTCAAAGGTTCAAGCTTCTTTCTCAAGAATTGATTTTTTTATGGTTTCAAAGATTTTAATTGCATTGGTAGAGGAAGTAAAGATAAATTATATTATTTCAGACCACGCTGCAATTGATTTAAGTTTTACTTTAAAATGGAAGAATTATGATACTCAAAGCTTCAGAATCCCAAAATTTTTATATGGTTCAGATCTTTTTAGGAATCATATTGAGGAAAAATGGGATGAATATTTGAATAATAATATAAATAGCTGTGAAAATATACAAACTATTTGGGAGGCAGGGAAGGCTGTTATGAAAGGTAAGATAACTTAATTTGTAATAAAATATAATAGTGAAATTATTAGACAATATAAAGAACTGAGTGAAAAAAACAATTTATGTAAGAATTTACCTGATAAATTAATTTCTTTCATATTGGCAAGAGTCCATGAGCTAGTGACGTATGGGATATACAATCCTACCAGGAGGGGCAAAGTTTCACAAACCTCAAAATGCCTATAAATACACCCCCCACCACACCCACAATTCAGTTTAACGAAAAGCCAAGAAGTGGGGTGATAAGAAAGGAGTGAAAGCATCAAACAAGGAATTGGAATAATTGTGCTTTATACAAAAAAATCATAACCACCATAAAAAGGGTGGGTCTCATGGACACTTGCCAATATGAAAGAAAACATAATTTATGTAAGAACTTACCTGATAAATTCATTTCTTTCATATTAGCAAGAGTCCATGAGCTAGTGACGTATGGGATATACATTCCTACCAGGAGGGGCAAAGTTTCCCAAACCTCAAAATGCCTATAAATACACCCCGAACCACACCCACAATTCAGTTTAACGAATAGCCAAGAAGTGGGGTGATAAGAAAAAAGTGCGAAAGCATATGAAATAAGGAATTGGAATAATTGTGCTTTATACAAAAAAATCATAACCACCACAAAAAAGGGCGGGCCTCATGGACTCTTGCTAATATGAAAGAAATGAATTTATCAGGTAAGTTCTTACATAAATTATGTTTTCTTTCATGTAATTAGCAAGAGTCCATGAGCTAGTGACGTATGGGATAATGATTACCCAAGATGTGGATCTTTCCACGCAAGAGTCACTAGGGAGGGATAAAATAAAGACAGCCAATTCCTGCTGAAAATAATCCACACCCAAAATAAAGTTTAATGAAAAACATAAACAGAAGATTCAAACTGAAACCGCTGCCTGAAGTACTTTTCTACCAAAAACTGCTTCAGAAGAAGAAAATACATAAAAATGGTAGAATTTAGTAAAAGTATGCAAAGAGGACCAAGTTGCTGCTTTGCAAATCTGATCAATCGAAGCTTCATTCGTAAACGCCCAGGAAGTAGAAACTGACCTAGTAGAATGAGCTGTAATCCTTTGAGGCGGAGTTTTACCCGACTCGACATAGGCCTGATGAATTAAAGATTTCAACCAAGATGCCAAAGAAATGGCAGAAGCTTTCTGGCCTTTTCTAGAACCGGAAAAGATAACAAATAGACTAGAAGTCTTTCGGAAAGACTTAGTAGCTTCAACATAATATTTCAAAGCTCTAACAACATCCAAAGAATGCAACGATTTCTCCTTAGAATTCTTAGGATTAGGACATAATGAAGGAACCACAATTTCTCTACTAATGTTGTTGGAATTCACAACTTTAAGTAAAAATTCAAAAGAAGTTCGCAACACCGCCTTATCCTGATGAAAAATCAGAAAAGGAGACTCACAAGAAAGAGCAGATAATTCAGAGACTCTTCTGGAAGAAGAGATCGCCAAAAGGAAGAAAAGTTTCCAAGAAAGTAATTTAATGTCCAATGAATGCATAGGTTCAAACGGAGGAGCTTGAAGAGCCCCCAGAACCAAATTCAAACTCCAAGGAGGAGAAATTGACTTAATGACAGGTTTTATACGAACCAAAGCTTGTACAAAACAATGAATATCAGGAAGATTAGCAATCTTTCTGTGAAAAAGAACAGAAAGAGCAGAGATTTGTCCTTTCAAAGAACTTGCGGATAAACCTTTATCTAAACCATCCTGAAGAAACTGTAAAATTCTCGGAATTCTAAAAGAATGCCAAGAAAAATGATGAGAAAGACACCAAGAAATATAAGTCTTCCAGACTCTATAATATATCTCTCTGGATACAGATTTACGAGCCTGTAACATAGTATTAATCACAGAGTCAGAGAAACCTCTTTGACCAAGAATCAAGCGTTCAATCTCCATACCTTTAAATTTAAGGATTTGAGATAATGATGGAAAAAAGGACCTTGCGACAGAAGGTCTGGTCTTAGCGGAAGAGTCCACGGATGACAAGAGGCCATCCGGACAAGATCCGCATACCAAAACCTGTGAGGCCATGCCGGAGCTACCAGCAGAACAAACGAGCATTCCTTCAGAATCTTGGAGATTACTCTTGGAAGAAGAACTAGAGGCGGAAAGATATAGGCAGGATGATACTTCCAAGGAAGTGATAATGCATCCACTGCTTCCGTCTGAGGATCCCGGGATCTGGACAGATACCTGGGAAGTTTCTTGTTTAGATGAGACGCCATCAGATCTATTTCTGGAAGCTCCCACATTTGAACAATCTGAAGAAATACCTCTGGGTGAAGAGACCATTCGCCCGGATGCAACGTTTGGCGACTGAGATAATCCGCTTCCCAATTGTCTATACCTGGGATATGAACCGCAGAGATTAGACAGGAGCTGGATTCCGCCCAAACCAGAATTCGAGATACTTCTTTCATAGCCAGAGGACTGTGAGTCCCTCCTTGATGATTGATGTATGCCACAGTTGTGACATTGTCTGACTGAAAACAAATGAACGATTCTCTCTTCAGAAGAGGCCAAGACTGAAGAGCTCTGAAAATTGCACGGAGTTCCAAAATATTGATCGGTAATCTCACCTCCTGAGATTCCCAAACTCCTTGTACCATCAGAGATCCCCACACAGCTCCCCAACCTGTGAGACTTGCATCTGTTGAAATTACAGTCCAGGTCGGAAGCACAAAAGAAGCCCCCTGAATTAAACGATGGTGATCTGTCCACCACGTTAGAGAGTGTCGTACAATCGGTTTTAAAGATATTAATTGAGATATCTTTGTGTAATCCTTGCACCATTGATTCAGCATACAGAGCTGAAGAGGTCGCATGTGAAAACGAGCAAAGGGGATCGCGTCCGATGCAGCAGTCATAAGACCTAGAATTTCCATGCATAAGGCTACCGAAGGGAATGATTGTGACTGAAGGTTTCGACAAGCTGAAATCAATTTTAGACGTCTCTTGTCTGTTAAAGACAGAGTCATGGACACTGAATCTATCTGGAAACCCAGAAAGGTTACCCTTGTCTGAGGAATCAATTAACTTTTTGGTGAATTGATCCTCCAACCATGATCTTGAAGAAACAACACAAGTCGATTCGTATGAGATTCTGCTAAATGTAAAGACTGAGCAAGTACCAAGATATCGTCCAAATAAGGAAATACCACAATACCCTGTTCTCTGATTACAGACAGAAGGGCACCGAGAACCTTTGTAAAAATTCTTGGAGCTGTAGCTAGGCCAAACGGCAGAGCCACAAACTGGTAATGCTTGTCCAGAAAAGAGAATCTCAGGAACTGATAATGATCTGGATGAATCGGAATATGCAGATATGCATCCTGTAAACCTATTGTGGACATATAATGCCCTTGCTGAACAAAAGGCAAGATAGTCCTTACAGTTACCATCTTGAACGTTGGTATCCTTACATAACGATTCAATATTTTTAGATCCAGAACTGGTCTGAAGGAATTCTCCTTCTTTGGTACAATGAAGAGATTTGAATAAAACCCCATCCCCTGTTCCAGAACTGGAACTGGCATAATTACTCCAGCCAACTCTAGATCTGAAACACAATTCAGAAATGCTTGAGCTTTCACTGGATTTACTGGGACACGAGAAAGAAAAAATCTCTTTGCAGGAGGTCTCATCTTGAAACCAATTCTGTACCCTTCTGAAACAATGTTCTGAATCCAAAGATACTGAACAGAATTGATCCAAATTTCTTTGAAAAAACGTAACCTGCCCCCTACCAGCTGAGCTGGAATGAGGGCCGCACCTTCATGTGGATTTAGAAGCTGGCTTTGCCTTTCTAGAAGGCTTGGATTTATTCCAGACTGGAGATGGTTTCCAAACTGAAACTGCTCCTGAGGATGAAGGATCAGGCTTTTGTTCTTTGTTGAAATGAAAGGAACGAAAACGATTATTAGCCCTGTTTTTACCCTTAGATTTTTTATCCTGTGGTAAAAAAGTTCCTTTCCCACCAGTAACAGTTGAGATAATAGAATCCAACTGAGAACCAAATAATTTGTTACCCTGGAAAGAAATGGAAAGTAGAGTTGATTTAGAAGCCATATCAGCATTCCAAGTTTTAAGCCATAAAGCTCTTCTAGCTAAAATAGCTAGAGACATAAACCTGACATCAACTCTGATAATATCAAAAATGGCATCACAGATAAAATTATTAGCATGTTGAAGAAGAATAATAATATTATGAGAATCATGATCTGTTACTTGTTGCGCTAAAGTTTCCAACCAAAAAGTTGAAGCTGCAGCAAAATCAGCCAATGATATAGCAGGTCTAAGAAGATTACCTGAACACAGATAAGCTTTTCTTAGAAAGGATTCAATTTTCCTATCTAAAGGATCCTTAAACGAAGTACCATCTGACGTAGGAATAGTAGTACGTTTAGCAAGGGTAGAAATAGCCCCATCAACTCTAGGGATTTTGTACCAAAATTCTAATCTGTCAGACAGCACAGGATATAATTGCTTAAAACGTTTAGAAGGAATAAATGAATTACCCAATTTATTCCATTCTCTGGAAATTACTTCAGAAATAGCATTAGGAACAGGAAAAACTTCTGGAATAACCACAGGAGATTTAAAGACCTTATCTAAACGTTTAGAATTAGTATCAAGAGGACCAGAATCCTCAATTTCTAAAGCAATTAGTACTTCTTTAAGTAAAGAACGAATAAATTCCATTTTAAATAAATATGAAGATTTATCAGCATCAATCTCTGAGACAGAGTCCTCTGAACCAGAAGAGTCATCAGAATCAGAATGATGATGTTCATTTAAAAATTCATCTGCAGAAAGAGAAGTTTTAAAAGATTTTTTATGTTTACTAGAAGGAGGAATAACAGACATAGCCTTCTTGATGGATTCAGAAACAAAATCTCTTATGTTATCAGGAACATTCTGAACCTTAGATGTTGAAGGAACTGCAACAGGCAATGGTACATTACTAAAGGAAATATTATCTGCATTAACAAGTTTGTCATGACAATTAATACAAACAACAGCTGGAGGAATAGCTACCAAAAGTTTACAGCAGATACACTTAGCTTTGGTAGTTCCAGCACTAGACAGCGATTTTCCTGAAGTATCTTCTGACTCAGATGCAACGTGAGACATCTTGCAATATGTAAGAGAAAAAACAACATATAAAGCAAAATTGATCAAATTCCTTAAATGACAGTTTCAGGAATGGGAAAAAATGCCAATAAACAAGCTTCTAGCAACCAGAAGCAAAGAAAAAATGAGACTGAAATAATGTGGAGACAAAAGCGACGCCCATATTTTTAGCGCCAAATAAGACGCCCACATTATTTGGCGCCTAAATGCTTTTTGGCGCCAAAAATGACGCCACATCCGGAACGCCGACATCTTTGGCGCAAAAGGACGTCAAAAATGACGCAACTTCCGGCGACACGTATGACGCCGGAAACAGAAAAGATTTTTTGCGCCAAAAAAGTCCGCGCCAAGAATGACGCAATAAAATGAAGCATTTTCAGCCCCCGCGAGCCTAACAGCCCACAGGGAAAAAAAGTCACATTTTTAAGGTAAGAAAAAATGATTGATTCAAATGCATTATCCCAAATATGAAACTGACTGTCTGAAAATAAGGAATGTTGAACATCCTGAGTCAAGGCAAATAAATGTTTGAATACATATATTTAGAACTTTATAAACAAAGTGCCCAACCATAGCTTAGAGTGTCACAGAAAATAAGATTTACTTACCCCAGGACACTCATCTACATTTTTGTAGAAAGCCAAACCAGTACTGAAACGAAAATCAGCAGAGGTAATGGTATATAAATAAGAGTATATCGTCGATCTGAAAAGGGAGGTAAGAGATGAATCTCTACGACCGATAACAGAGAACCTATGAAATAGACCCCGTAGAAGGAGATCACTGCATTCAAAATAGGCAATACTCTCCTCACATCCCTCTGACATTCACTGCACGCTGAGAGGAAAACCGGGCTCCAACCTGCTGCGGAGCGCATATCAACGTAGAATCTAGCACAAACTTACTTCACCACCTCCATAGGAGGCAAAGTTTGTAAAACTGAATTGTGGGTGTGGTGAGGGGTGTATTTATAGGCATTTTGAGGTTTGGGAAACTTTGCCCCTCCTGGTAGGAATGTATATCCCATACGTCACTAGCTCATGGACTCTTGCTAATTACATGAAAGAAATTAATTTATCAGGTAAATTCTTACATGAATTATGTTTTCTTTCATGTAATTGGCAAGAGTCCATGAGCTAGTGATGTATGGGATAGCAAATACCCAAGATGTGGAACTCCACGCAAGAGTTACTAGAGAGGGAGGGATAAAAATAAAGACAGCCAATTCTGATGAAAAATTAATCCACAACCCAAATCAAAAGTTTTAATCTTAATAATGAAAAAACTGAAATTATAAGCAGAAGAATCAAACTGAAACAGCTGCCTGAAGTACTTTTCTACCAAAAACTGCTTCTGAAGAAGAAAAAACATCAAAATGGTAGAATTTAGTAAAATTATGCAAAGAAGACCAAGTTGCTGCTTTGCAAATCTGATCAACAGAAGCTTCATTCTTAAAAGCCCAGGAAGTAGAAACTGACCTAGTAGAATGAGCTGTAATCCTCTGAGGCAGGGATTTACCCGACTCCAAATAAGCATGATGAATCAAAAGCTTTAACCAAGAAGCCAAGGTAATAGCAGAGGCCTTCTGACCTTTCCTAGAACCAGAGAAGATAACAATTAGACTAGAAGACTTCCTGAAATATTTAGTAGCTTCAACATAATATTTCAAAGCTCTTACCACATCCAAAGAATGTAAAGATCTCTCTAGAGAATTCTTATGATGAGTACACAAAGAAGGGACAACAATTTCTCTACTAATGTTGTTGGAGTTCACAACTTTAGGTAAAAATGTAAACGAAGTCCGCAAAACCGCCTTATCCTGATGAAAAATCAGAAAAGGAGACTCACAAGAAAGAGCAGATAATTCAGAAACTCTTCTAGCAGAAGAGATGGCCAAAAGGAACAATACTTTCCAAGAAAGTAATTTAATGTCCAGAGAATGCATAGGCTCAAACGGAGGAGCCTGTAAAGCCTTCAAAACCAAATTAAGACTCCAAGGAGGAGAGATTGATTTAATGACAGGTCTGATACGAACCAAAGCCTGAACAAAACAATGAACATCAGGAAGATTAGCAATTTTTCTGTGGAACAGAACAGAAAGAGCAGAGATTTGTCCTTTCAAGGAACTTGCAGACAAACCCTTATCTAAACCATCCTGAAGAAACTGTAAAATTCTAGGAATTCTAAAAGAATGTCAAGATAATTTATGAGAAGAGCACCATGAAATGTAAGTCTTCCAAATTCAATAATAAATCTTTCTAGACACAGATTTACGAGCCTGCAACATAGTATTAATCACTGAGTCAGAGAAACGTCTATGACTAAGCACTAAGCGTTCAATCTCCATACCTTCAAATTTAATGATTTGAGATCCTGATGGAAAAACGGGCCTTGAGATAGAAGGTCTGGCCTTAACGGAAGTGGCCAAGGTTGGCAACTGGACATCCGAATAAGATCCGCATACCAAAACCTGTGTGGCCATGCTGGAGCCACCAGCAGTACAAACGCTCCATTATGATTTTGGAAATCACTCTTGGAAGAAGAACTAGAGGCGGAAAAATAAGCAGGTTGATAATTCCAAGGAAGTGTCAACGCATCCACTGCTTCCGCCTGAGGATCCCTGGACCTGGACAGATACCTGGGAAGTTTCCTGTTTAGATGAGAAGCCATCAGATCTATTTCTGGAAGCCTCCACATCTGAACAATGTGAAAAAACACATCTGGGTGAAGAGACCACTCTCCCGGATGTAAAGTACTGACGACTGAGATAATCCGCTTCCCAATTGTCTATACCTGGGATATGGACAGCAGAGATTAGACAGGAGCTGGATTCCGCCCAAACAAGTATCCGAGATACTTCTTTCATAGCCTGAGGACTGAGAGACCCACCCTGATGATTGACATACGCCACGGTTGTGACATTGTCTGTCTGAAAACAAATAAACAGTTCTCTCTTCAGTAGAGGCCAAAACTGAAGAGCTCTGAGAATCGCACGGAGTTCCAAAATATTGATTGGTAATCTCGCCTCTTGAGATTTCCAAACCCCCTGCACTGTCAGAGATCCTCAGACAGCTCCCCAACCTGAAAGACTCGCATCTGTTGTGATCACAGTCCAGGTTGGACGAACAAAAGAGGCCCCTTGAACTAAACGATGGTGATCTAACCACCAAGTCAGAGATATTCGAACATTGGGATTTAAGGTACATTAATTGTGATATCTTTGTATAATCCCTGCACCATTGGTTCAGCATACAAAGCTGAAGAGGTCTCATGTGAAAATGAGCAAAGGGGATCGCATCCGATGATGCAGTCATGAGACCTAAAACCTCCATGCACATAGCTACTGAAGGGAATGATTGAAACTGAAGGTTTCCGACAAGCTGAAACCAATTTCAGACGTCTTTTGTCTGTTAGAGACAAAGTCATGGATACTGAATCTATTTGGAATCTATTTGGAATCCTAAAAAGGTTACCCTTGTCTTTTTGGTAAATTGATCCTCCAACCATGTCTTTGAAGAAACAACACTAGTTGATTTATGTGAGATTCTGCAGAATGTAAAGACTGAGCAAGTACCAAGATATCGTCCAAATAAGGAAACACTGCAATACCCCGCTCTCTGATTACAGAGAGTAGGGCACCGAGAACCTTTGAAAAGATCCTTGGAGCTGTTGCTAGGCCAAAAGGAAGAGCAACAAATTGGTAATGCTTGTCTAGAAAAGAGAATCTCAGGAACTGATAGTGATCTGGATGAATCGGAATATGACGATATGCATCCTGTAAGTCTATTGTAGACATATAATGCCCTTGCTGAACAAAAGGCAGAACAGTCCTTATAGTCACCATCTTGAATGTTGGTATTCTTACATAATGATTCAAAATTTTTGATCCAGAACTGCATGCATACGTCGTGGCGTAAGGTACCAGTTATGAAGGATTTTGTAGTTCATTTCTAATAATCCTGAAGATGAGGAGGAAGTTTTAGTGTTAATAAACATGGAGGAGGCCATTTGAGGGAGAATGATAACCCCCAATTCTTTCTCCCACGATTCCAAAGAGGAGGGCAAATTACCAGGGGGAGGATGTGTTAAAATAGAGTATATTTTAGTGAGAGTGTGGCTAAGTGCAGATGTGGATGATAGCAGTTTTTCTAAATTGGTCAGAAGTCTCAGCATGTTGAGTTGGTGTGTGTGGGTAGTAATGTAATGGTGGACTCTCCTGTAGGAAAACCAGTTATGAGCCCAAGTAAAGTCTGTGTCCCCTAACTGTGTTAGGGAGAGGAGGTGTTCATTTTCCGAAATATGGTGGATGGCAATGTCTGAAGAGGGTGTGTGAACCTTAGAAGGCAGCCCTCGGTCTGACAGGGAGAACTCGGGGTTATGGGTCAGGGAGGTCAGGGGGGGTGGTCTGGAAGAGAGATAGGGGTTGATTCTATTGATCCTTTCCCATTGGGCTAAGGTCTCTTTAGTAATCAGGTTTTCTAAGCCTCTAATCCACTCCTCGCCGCCCAGGGCCCAGCAACTTGATTGTAAATTTAAACTGACGTTAAGGAGTTCCTCGAGAGTGATCCATCTTTTCTGGGGTTTATGTAATCTCCAGTCAAGTATTCTCTGAATAAAGACTGAGTGACTATATAGATTCAAGTCGGGGACACCCAAACCACCATGAATGCGGGGGATCATCATTGTCTTTTTATTAATTCTTGAGTGTTTTCCCCCCAAATAAAGGAGTTAAATAACTGTTGGAGATTATTTAGAAATCGGGGAGGGAGGGGGACAGGGAGGGCTTGTAGTAAATACAAAATTCTGGGAAAGGCTGTCATTTTTATTGCATTGATTCTGCCCAGCCATGAGAGGCGCCTGGAGTGCCAAGAGGATAACTCACGCTCCAGAGAAAGTTTTAAGGGGCAAATTTTAAGTTATAGATTAAGTCTAGCTCGTCGGTAAGGAACGTACCTAGATATTTTTAGGTAGGATTTGCACTGGTGGAAGGGGCAGGTGGCTTTAAGCTGCTGAGCAAGGGCGGGCGATAAGGAAACCCCTAGGTATTCTTATTTGGAATGGTTAATGAGAAAATTAGTCAGACCATTAAAGCGTGAAAGTTCGTCCAGTAGGGAGGGGATGGATTTAATAGGGCTAGTGAGGGAAAACAGCACATCGTCCGCGAACAGGGACAATTTATAGGATTCACCCCCAATCGAAATACCCTTGATCTCCGGATTTTGGCAGCAAATGTTTCTAAGATACAGATGAACAGCAAGGGAGACGGGGGCACCCCTGTCTAGTGCCATTCGATATCTGAAAAGGGGTGGAGAGTGTATCAGTAATTGATATTCGAGCGCTTGGGCAGTTATAGAGTGCGAAGATTCTATGAAGCATAGACATACCAAGGATTTTAAGGGTAGCTTTGAGGAAGGACCAACTAATGCGGTCCAAGGCCTTCTCCGCGCCTGTGGAAAGGAATATTGTGGGAAGGCCTTGTTTTTTAGAGTGCCAGAGGAGATGGAGGTTACGGACCGTATTGTCTCTTGCCTCTCTGGAGGGGACAAAGCCGACCTGATCTTGATGAATTAAATCGGGGAGATAACGGTTTAGTCTAATCGACAACATTTTAGCGTACATTTTTATGTCCGCGTTCAAGAGGGATATCGGTCTGTAATTAGGAATGAGGTCAGGGGACTTATTTGGCTTTGGGATCACAGAGATATGTGCTTGGAGGGACAGGGGGGGGGAGGAGGAATTGTTATCGATGTCGATGAAATGGGCCAGGAGTGGAGGGGCCAATACCTCAAGGAATTTGGAGTAGTATGAGTGGCCGAAGCCGTCTGGGACTGGTGCCTTACCAGAGGGGAACGAGAAGATGGCCATCTGTAGTTCTTTTAGGGTGAAAGGGGAGTCTAAGTCTGATATTTGGTCTGCGGAAAGGGAGGGGAGCTTAAGGGATGCTAGATACTCTGTAATAGCCGAGTGAGTAGGTGGAGCCGAACTTCTGTGTAAGTTGTAAAGATCTTCATAATATGTTCTGAAATTGCTAGCTATGTCTGAGGAGTACCAGACCTTACCCTTGGCATCTTTTATGGACATGATGTAACTCTTAGAGGATTTATTACGTAAGAGTCTCGCCAATAGCCTGCCCTGTTTGTTTCCTCCCTCATAAAATCTCCTTCTAAGAAAGAGGGCCCTACGCTTAGCCTCCCTACCCAAGAGGAGGTCTAATTGCTTTTGTTTGTGTTGGATATGTTCGAGTAAAGAGTGGGCCTTTGGATGTCTCTTATGTGGGTCTTGTAATTTCCCCAATACTTCAAGTAGATTTTTATGTATTAGTGAATTTTGTCTATTTCTGTCAGCTTTGATTGCTATCAGGTCTCCTCTAATAACGCACTTGTGTGCCTCCCATATATGAAGAGGTGAAACCTCAGGGGTAGAGTTTAATCTAAAATAAGTTAGAAGCTTGTCAAGTATTAGTAGTTTAGTCATGGGGTCAGTCAGTAGGGACTCATCTAATTTCCATGTTCGGTCAGGTCTCTGAGATGTAGGCCATTTCAATGAACAGCTGATCATAGCGTGATCAGACCAGGTTATGGGATGTATGTCAGTGGATTGAACTAGGGCTAGGCTGGTGACATCTACCATCAGGTAATCGATGCGGGAATAGCTTTGGTGGGGATAAGAATAAAACGAATAGTCTTTTACGTGTGGGTGATATATTCTCCATGCATCATGAACATTTAATTTTGACAAGGATGACTTAATTACTTTTAAGGAGCCCTGAGGTACAGAGGAGGAACCAGATGAGCAATCCAGGCTGGGATCAAAAGCAATGTTGAAGTCACCCCCTAGAATCAGGCTGCCTCTGGTGTGTTCTGAGATTATGTTACATGATTGGAGGAAAAACAGTGTAGGACTGGAGTTGGGGACGTAAATATTGGCAATAGTAATAACCTTGTTAAAAAGACATCCAGTGATCACTACCAATCTGCCCTCTCTATCCCGGTAGATGTTGGTGAGAAGGAAAGGAATCTGTTTTCTAATCAAAATTCCCACCCCGTTGTGTTTTGTTGAGTGAGAGGAGAGGAACACCTGACCAAATTTTCTGAGAGACTGTAAGGGTTCCCTGCCTTTCTTGAAATGGGTTTCTTGTAGTAGAACAATATCATATTTAAGTTTTTGGAATTCTCTTATGGCCCTAGATCTTTTCTGGGGGATGTTAAGTCCCTTAACATTATGGGAAAGGATAGTAATCGTTCTAGGGTCCTTATCCATATCTATATTTAAAGGTGTGAACTAGTAGAACTGAGTGTGTGTGCGTGTATCTATCATATGGGTGAAGATGTATGAGTGTAAAATGCTGGTGAAACTGGAAGGTAGAGACGGCAGCATGAAAAATGAGTACATATTGGAAGACAAAAAAATGGTTATAATTACCTGGCGTCCATGTAGACCTAACCTGAAAATGGTTAATAAAGGCCAAAATAAGAATGTTAAGGCCTTGAGATAAACATTGTAAGGAAACACTGGAAAAAATAACACAGCTGGAACAAATCATACTTGAACATACACAATCAAATGCATTTGAACTTGTATATATAAGCTGGATGAACATTAATAAGAAAAAACAAAAATCAAAAAATAAGTCACTGCAACAACCCTTGGGGCAAGGGAAAAATTTTTAAGAACATCATCCAAGGGGGAGGAATGATGTTGGGTAACCTTTAAGGGTGAACATGAAAATAAAGTCGAAACAAATGGCATGTTATGAATAATAACGTAATTCAAATGGGCTAGTTGATGTGAAATAGTGAAAACAGGAAAATAACTACATATGACAAAACTTGATGAGTCTATACTGTACCACCATGGTAAGTCACTTGTGAACCATCTTCTGAGGGGCCGGTCCTGAAGGGTCCCCCCGGAGTCATGGTGTCAAGGATAGCAATCTTTATTAGCTGACATCGAGCTGGAGATAGGAAGAAGTTTTCAGCTTAGATTACCAGATGAATCACAATCCTGAAGATCTGGAGGAAGGGCCTGTCTTGGGCCTCTTGGGAGCCACTTTTGACCAGACAAGCCTCTGTTCTCTTGGAGCTTCATCTTCGTCAGGAGAGGTTTATTTTATATATTGCCCCCATTAGAAAACTTGATATTGTAAATTTATACTCCCAGGGGAGTCCGCTGAGACTCAGAGCGGTGGTTGTATAGCTGCGTGAGAGATGTACCTGGGCCCACCACGTGGGAATGTAGGAGGCGTCCGGTTGCTGCTGAGGAATCTCTCTGTTCGTCTCTGACTGAGCAGGGCTATTCACGCTGGAGGAATGGTCCAGAGGCGAGATCAAGGTAGGATTACCTCAGATGGAGTCTTGTGTAGACAGCTTCTCCTAACTGGTCAAAGCGGCTGTGGGGTTCGTGGCTAAGTGGCAAGATGGCGGCCGTGACCTCTGTTGCAACAGCTCTGTAGGGTCTCCTCACACCTCCTTCCTCCGGTCCACAAGTTGATCTAAGTGCCGATGGTGTAGGGCTAGGGTTAGAATGAGGTTGTAGTGGTACTGGTCAGCATGAGTGCCATTCTAAATGCCTCAAGGTCCCAACAACTCCGGAGCTCTAAGACATTGCGTCCATGCACCAGCACGGCGTAGCTACGCCCCCCATTAGTAGATTATTTTAACATAAATTGTACTCAGGATGTAGATTCGAAGTGTGTATGGGAAGCACACAAATGTGTGATTAGAGGGGAAATTATAGCCTTGAAAGCAGGTAAACAGTTATCCAACACACCATAGAGAATGCATTAGTCCTGATTTTGATCTTTTAAATGGCTTGGATTTATTCCAGACTGAAGAAGGCTTCCAATTGGAAACCTTTTCCTTAGGGGAAGGATAAGGTTTCTGTTCCTTATTTTGTCGAAAGGAACGAAAACGGTTAGCAGCCTTAAATTTACCCTTAGATTTTTTTATCCTGAGGCAAAAAAGCTCCCTTCCCCCCAGTGACAGTTGAAATAATCGAATCCAACTGAGAACCAAATAATTTATTACCTTGGAAAGTGAGAGATAGTAGATAGCAACGTTGATTTAGAAGTCATCTCAGCATTCCAAGATTTAAGCCATAAAGCTCTTCTAGCTAAAATAGCTAAAGACATATATCTAACATCAATTCTAATGATATAAAAAATGGCATCACAAATGAAATTATTAACATGTTAAATTAACTTAACAATGCTATACACATTATAATCTGGTACTTGTTGCACTAAGGTTTCCAACCAAAAAGTTGAAGCAGCTGCAACATCAGTTAAAGAAATAGCAGGCCTAAGAAGATGACCTGAACATAAATAAGCCTTCCTTAGATAAGATTCAAGTTTCCTATCTAAAGGATCTTTAAAAGAAGTACTATCTGCCGTAGGAATATTATTACGCTTTGCAAGAGTAGAGATGGCCCCATCAACTTTGGGGATCTTTTCCCAAAACTCCAACCTATCAGATGGCAAAGGATACAATTTCTTAAACCTTGAAGAAGGAGTAAAAGAAGTACCTAGTCTATTCCATTTCCAAGAAATCACATCTGAAATAGCATCAGGAACTGGAAAAACCTCAGGAATAACTACATGAGGTTTAAAAATCGAATTTAAACGTTTATTAGTTTTAATATCAAGAGGACTAGTCTCCTCCATATCTAATGCAATTAACACCTCCTTTAATAAGGAACGAATATACTCCATTTTAAACAAATATGAAGATTTGTCAGTGTCAATATCTGAGGCAGAATCTTCCGAACCAGATAGATCCTCATCAGAGATAGATAAATCAGAATGTTGTCGGTCATTTAAAAATTCATCAATTTTATGAGAAGTTTCAAAAGACCTTTTACCTTTATTAGAAGGCGGTATGACAGACAAAGCCTTCTGAATGGAATTAGAAACAAATTCTCTTACATTAACAGGAATATCCTGAGCATTAGATGTTGAAGGACCAGCAACAGGTAATGGACTACTACTAATGGAAATATTGTCTGCATGTAAAAGTTTGCCATGACAACTATCACAAATTACAGCCGGAGGAACAGTTACCACAAGTTTACAACAAATGCACTTAGCTTTGGTAGAACCGGCATCAGGCAGCAGGATTCCAGTAGTCAGTTTGAGACATCTTGCAATATGTAAGAGAAAAAATAACATATAAAGCAAAATTATCAATTTCCTTATATGACAGTTTCAGGAATGGGAAAGAAATGCAAAACAAAATAAGCCTCTGGAAACCAGAAGCAAAAGAAATGAAGTCTTAAATAATGTCAAAAAGTTTGGCGCCAAGTATGATGCCACACTGACAAAATATTTTTTGGCGCCAAGAACGTCTGCAACAAACACGAAGCGTCATAGATGACGCAACTACGGGAAAAAACTTGACGCCAACTAAGACGCCGTAAATGACGAAATTACGTCAAACAAACTTAATTCTCATGCCAAAAAAATCTTGCCCCAAGAATGACGCAATAAATTATAGCATTTTGCGCTCCCGCCAGCCCGCAATTTTGAAAAGAGTCAATTTGAAAACTTTAGGTAACAATTTTTTTAATTTTTTTTTTTTAATATGCATTTCCCAAAAGACACTCATCTACATAAAGTAGATAGCCAAACCAGTACTGAAACGAGAATCAGCAGAGGTAATGGTATATAAGAGTATATCATCGATCTGAAAAGGTAGGAGATGAATCTCTACGACCGATAAAGAATCTATTAAATAGATCCCTGTCATTCACTGCACTCTGAGAGGAACCTGGCTTCAAAAAAGAAGAAGCGCATATCAACGTAGAAATCTAGCACAAACTTACTTCACCACCTCCATAGGAGGCAAAGTTGGTAAAACTGAATTGTGGGTGTGGTGGTGGTGGTGGGGGGGGTGTATTTATAGGCATTTTAAGGTTTGGGAAACTTTGCCCCTCCTGGTAGGATTGTATATCCCATACGTCACTAGCTCATGGACTCTTGCCAATTACATGAAAGAAAACAACTCCTATAGTTAGTATCTAGAATTTAAATCAGAATTTTATAGGAAGAAATACATGGACGATAAAAAGGAATTGGAAGTACACATAAATCAGCAAGCTATAAGAGATATTAGAAAAGATAAGGGGAAGCTACATAGATTCGGTAATAGATCTGGTAAATTATTGGCTTCTTTAGTTAAAGTGCAAAAATCGAGACAAATCATGGCACTAAAATCTAAAGAAGAACTTATCTGTAATAATACAGAGATAGTAGAGGAATTTAAGAAATATAATAATCTTTATACATCAGAAAGTAAAACAGATGGAGTGAACATAGAGGCCTCTAGTTATGAAGCCGTCTAATTACCTGCATTCGCCGGCCCAATAAGCTCGTCTACCATCGCCGCCGCGGACCTGAATACGTTCGCCAAAGTTATCAAAAAAGCTGTCAAGAAGCCGCGCACTAAGTACAGAGTGATGAGCAGCGGACTGTTGTTAACTGACAGTCATCGATCTCGCTGCTCATCGGCTTCTTTGCAGCTTTTTTGCTAGCCTGTCACTAAGCACCCACACTAAACTACACTGTTTTACCCCCTAAACCGCCGCTCCCGGAGCCCCCAACAACTATATAAAGTTATTACCCCCTAAACCGCCGCTCCTGGACCCCACTGCAACTATAATAAATGTATTAACCCCTAAACCGCCGCTCCCGGACCCCGCCGCCACCTACATTATACCTATTAACCCCTATCCTGCCCCCACTGCACCGCCGCCACCTATATTCAAGTTATTAACCCCTATCCTGCGGATCCCGGACCTGGCCGCAACTAAATAAATTGTTTAACCCCTAAACCGCCAATCAGATTTTTCCTACCTTAATTCCGATTGGCTGATAGAATCCTCTAAGCCAATCGGAATTCAAGGGACACCATATTGGATGACGTCCCTTAAAGGAACCTTCATTCGTCGTTCAGTCGTCAGTTGAAGAGGATGGCTCCTTTGAAGATGGCTCCGCTCCGGATGGATGAAGATTTAAGACTGGTGGGTTTTAATGTTGGGGGGGTTGTATTTTTTTTTACAGGGAAAAGAGCTGATTACTTTGGGGCAATGCCCAGCAAAAAGCCCTTTTAAGGGCTGGTAAAAGAGCTGGTTACTTTGTAATTTAGGGTAGGGCATTTTTTTTATTTTGGGGGGGCTTTATTATTTTATTAGGGGGCTTAGATTAGGTGTAATTAGTTTAAACTTCTTGTAATTCTTTTTTATTTTCTGTAATTTAGTGTTTGGTTTTTTTGTACTATAGTTTATTTTATTTTAGGTAATTGTAGGTAATTTATTTAATGATAGTGTAGTGTTAGGTTTGATTGTAACTTAGGTTAGGATTTATTTTACAGGTAATTTTGTAAGTATTTTAGCTAGGTAGCTATTAAATAGTTATTAACTATTTAATAGCTATTGTACCTAGTTAAAATAAATACAAAGTTGCCTGTAAAAACATAATTTATGTAAGAACTTACCTGATAAATTCATTTCTTTCATATTAGCAAGAGTCCATGAGCTAGTGACGTATGGGATATACATTCCTACCAGGAGGGGCAAAGTTTCCCAAACCTTAAAATGCCTATAAATACACCCCTCACCACACCCACTATTCAGTTTAATGAATAGCCAAGAAGTGGGGTGATAAAAAAAGTGTGAAAGCATATAAAATAAGGAATTGGAATAATTGTGCTTTATACAAAAAAATCATAACCACCACAAAAAGGGTGGGCCTCATGGACTCTTGCTAATATGAAAGAAATGAATTTATCAGGTAAGTTCTTACATAAATTATGTTTTCTTTCATGTAATTAGCAAGAGTCCATGAGCTAGTGACGTATGGGATAATGACTACCCAAGATGTGGATCTTTCCACACAAGAGTCACTAGAGAGGGAGGGATAAAATAAAGACAGCCAATTCCTGCTGAAAATAATCCACACCCAAAATAAAGTTTAATAAAAAACATAAGCAGAAGATTCAGACTGAAACCGCTGCCTGAAGTACTTTTCTACCAAAAATTGCTTCAGAAGAAGAAAATACATCAAAAAGGTAGAATTGAAAAAGTATGCAAAGAGGACCAAGTTGCTGCTTTGCAAATCTGATCAACCGAAGCTTCATTCCTAAACGCCCAGGAAGTAGAAACTGACCTGGTAGAATGAGCTGTAATCCTCTGAGGCGGAGTTTTACCCGACTCAACATAGGCAAGATGAATTAAAGATTTCAACCAAGATGCCAAAGAAATTGCAGAAGCTTTCTGGCCTTTTCTAGAACCGGAAAAGATAACAAATAGACTAGAAGTCTTTCGGAAAGACTTAGTAGCTTCAACATAATATTTCAAAGCTCTAACAACATGCAAAGAATGCAATGCTTTCTCCTTAGAATTCTTAAGATTAGGACATAATGAAGGAACCACAATTTCTCTACTAATGTTGTAGGAAATCACAACTTTAGGTAAAAATTCAAAAGAAGTTCGCAACACCGCCTTATCCTGATGAAAAAACAGAAAAGGAGACTCTCAAGAAAAGAGCAGATAATTCAGAAACTCTTCTGGCAGAAGAGATGGCCAAAAGGAACAAAACTTCCCAAGAAAGTAATTTAATGACCAATGAATGCATAGGTTCAAAGGGAGGAGCTTGAAGAGCTCCCAGAACCAAAATCAAACTCCAAGGAGGAGAAATTGACTTAATGACAGGTTTTATACGAACCAAAGCTTCTACAAAACAATGAATATCAGGAAGAATAGCAATCTTTCTGTGAAAAAGAACAGAAAGAGCAGAGATTTGTCCTTTCAAGGAACTTGCAGACAAACCCTTATCTAAACCATCCTGAAAAAAATTCTCGGCATTCTAAAAGAATGCCAAGAAAAATGATGAGAAAGACACCAAAAAATATAAGTCTTCCAGACTCTATAATATATCTCTCTAGATACAGATTTACGAGCCTGTAACATAGTATTAATCACAGAGTCAGAGAAATCTCTTTGACCAAGAATCAAGCGTTCAATCTCCATACCTATAAATTTAAGGATTTCAGATCCTGATGGAAAAAAGGACCTTGCGACAGAAAGTCTGGTCTAACGGAAGAGTCCATGGTTGGCAAGAGGCCATCCGGACAAGATCCGCATACCAAACCTGTGAGGCCATGCCGGAGCTACCAGCAGAACAAACAAGCATTCCTTCAGAATCTTGGAGATTACTCTTGGAAGAAGAACTAGAGGCGGAAAGATATAGGCAGGATGATACTTCCAAGGAAGTGAAAATGCATCCACTGCCTCCGCCTGAGGATCCCGGGATCTGGACAGATATCTGGGAAGTTTCTTGTTTAGATGAGACGCCATCAGATCTATTTCTGGAAGTTCCCACATTTGAACAATCTGAAGAAATACCTCTGGGTGAAGAGACCATTCGCCCGGATGGAACATTTGGCGGCTGAGATAATCCGCTTCCCAATTGTCTACACCTGGGATATAAACCGCAGAGATTAGACAGGAGCTGGATTCCGCCCAAACCAAAAAAATTTGAGATACTTCTTTCATAGCCAGAGGACTTTGAGTCCCTCCTTGATGATTGATGTATGCCACAGTTGTGACATTGTCTGTCTAAAAACAAATGAACGATTCTCTCTACAGAAGAGGCCAAAACTGAAGAGCTCTGAAAATTGCACGGAGTTCCAAAATATTGATCGGTAATCTCACCTCCTGAGATTCCCAAACTCCTTGTGCCGTCAGAGATCCCCACACAGCTCCCCAACCTGTGAGACTTGTATCTGTTGAAATTACAGTCCAGGTCGGAACCACAAAAAGAAGCCCCCTAAATTAAACGATGGTGATCTGTCCACCACGTTAGAGAGTGTCGAACAATCGGTTTTTAAAGATATAAATTGAGATATCTTTGTGTAATCCTTGCACCATTGATTCAGCATACAGAGCTGAAGAGGTCGCATGTGAAAACGAGCAAAGGGGATTGCGTCCGATGCAGCAGTCATAAGACCTAGAATTTCCATGCATAAGGTTACCGAAGGGAATGATTGTGACTGAAGGTTTCGACAAGCTGAAATCAATTTTAGACGTCTTTTGTCTGTTAAAGACAGAGTCATGGACACTGAATCTATCTGGAAACCCAGAAAGGTTACCCTTGACTGAGGAATCAATGAACTTTTTGGTAAATTGATCCTCCAACCATGATCTTGAAGAAACAACACAAATCGATTCGCATGAGATTCTTCGAATGAGAAGACTGAGCAAATACCAAGATAATCGTCCAAAATAAGGAAATACCAAAACCCTGTTCTCTGATTACAGAAAGAAGGGCACCGAGAATCTTTGAAAAAAATTCTTGGAACTGAGGCTAGGCCAAACGGTAGAGCCACAAAACTGGTAATGCTTGTCTAAAAAGAGAATCTCAGACACTAAAAATGATCTGGATGAATCGGAATATGCAGATACACATCCTGTAAATCTATTGTAGACATATAATGCCCTTACTAAACAAAAGGCAGAATAGTCCTACAGGAACCATCTTGAATGTTGGTATCCTTACATAACGAATCAATATTGATAGATCCGGAACTGGTCTGAAGGAATTGACCTTCTGTGGTACAATGAAGAGATAAAATAAAACCCTAGTCCCTGTTCCAGAACTGGAACTGGCATAATTACTCCAGCCAACTCTAGATCTGAAACACAT
The DNA here is from genome assembly GCF_027579735.1 of Bombina bombina. Lineage (NCBI taxonomy): Eukaryota > Metazoa > Chordata > Amphibia > Anura > Bombinatoridae > Bombina > Bombina bombina. The sequence goes on along the minus strand of NC_069499.1, from coordinate 253,727,016 downwards.
TTCAGAAATGCTGAGCCTTGCTGTGTTAACTGGGACACGGGAAAGAAAAAAATCTCTTAGCAGGAGGCCTTAACTTGAAGCCAATTCTGTACCTTTCTGAAACAATGTTCTGAAACCAGAGATTGAGAACGGAATTGATCCAAATTCCTTTGAAGAAAACGTAATCTGCCCCATACCAGCTGAACTGGAAAAAAGGGCCGCACCTTCATGGGTACTTAGGAGCTGACTATAGGTTTCTATAAGGCTTGGATATATTCCAAACTGGAAAAAGTTTCCAAACTGATACCGCTCCTGAGGATGAAGGATCAGGCTTTTGTTCCTTATTATGAAAAAAAGAACGAAAAAATGATTATTACCCTGGACAAAAAGGGAAAACAACGTTGACTTAGAAGACGAATCAGCATTCCAAGTTTAATCCATAAAGCTTTTCTAGCTAAAATAGCTAGAGACATATACCTGACATCAACACTAATGATATCAAAAGATGGTATCACCAATAAAATTATTAGCATGTTATAAAATAATAATGCTATAAAATTATGATCTGTTACTTGTTGTGCTAAAACTTCTAACCAAAAAGTTGAAGCTGCAGCAACATCCGGTAAAAATATAGCAGGGCTAAGAAGATTACCTGAACATAAGTAAACTTTTCTTAGAAAGGATTCAATTTTCTTATCTAAAGGATCCTTAAATTTAGTACTATCTGCCGTAGAAATAGTAGTACATTTTAGCAGGAATAGAGACAGCCCCAAACCTTAGGGATTTTGTCCCAAAAAACTCTAATCTGTCAGATGGCACAGGATATAATTGCTTAAACGTTTAGAAGGAGTAAAAGAATTACCCAAATTATTCCATTCCCTGGAAATTACTTCAGAAAAAACATCAGGGAGATTAAACACTTCTGGAATAACTACAGGAGATTTAAAAACCCTATTTAAACGTTTGGATTCAGTATCAAGAGGACCAGAATCCTCTATATCTAAAGCAATTAATACTTCTTTAAAATAAAGAACGAATAAATTCCATCTTGAACAAATACAAAGATTTATCAGCATCAACCTCTGAGGCAGAAACCTCTGAACCAGAAGAACCATTATCAGTATCAGAATGATGATGTTCATTTAAAAATTCATCTGAAAAAAAGAGAAGTTTAAAGGACTTTTATGTAAACTAGAAGGAGAAATAACAGACATAGCCTTCTAAATGGATTTAAAAAATAAAATCTCTTATGTTTATCAGGAACACTCTGAAATTTAGATGTTGACGGAACAGCAACAGGTAATATAACAGTACTAAAGGAAATTTTATCTGCATTAACAAGTTTGTCATGACATGCAATACAAACAACAGCTGGAGAAACAGATACCAAAAATTTATAGCAGATACACTTAGCTTGGTAGCTCCAGCCCCGGCAGTGATTTTCCTAAAGTATCTTCTGACTCAGTTGCAACGTGGAACATCTTGCAATATGTAATAGAAAAAACAACATATAAAGCAAAATTGAACAAAATCCTTAAATGACAGTTTCAGGAATGGGGAAAAAATGCCAGTGAACAAGCTTCTAGCAACCAGAAGCAATAAATAATGAGACTTAAATAATGTGGAGACAAAAGCGACGCCCATATTTTTTTAGCGCCAAACAAGACGCCCACATTATTTGGCGCCAAAAATGACGCCACATACGGAACGCCGACATTTTTGCCGCAAAATAACGTCAAAAAAATGACGCAACTTCCGGCGACACGTATGACGCCGGAAACGGAAAATAATTTTTGCGCCAAAAAAATCCGCGCCAAGAATGACGCAATAAAATGAAGCATTTTCAGCCCACGCGAGCCTAACAGCCCACAGGGAAAAAAGAGTCAAATTTTTGAAAGGTAAGAAAAAATGATTAATTCAAATGCATTATCCCAAATATGAAACTGATTGTCTGAAAAATAAGGAAAGTTGAACATTCTGAGTCAAGGCAAATAAATGTTTGAATACATATATTTAGAACTTTATAAACAAAGTGCCCAACCATAGCTTAGAGTGTCACAGAAAATAAGATTTACTTACCCCAGGACACTCATCTACATGTTTGTAGAAAGCCAAACCAGTACTGAAACGAGAATCAGCAGAGGTAATGGTATATATAAGAGTATATCGTCGATCTGAAAAGGGAGGTAAGAGATGAATCTCTACGACCGATAACAGAGAACCTATGAAATAGACCCGTAGAAGGAGATCACTGCATTCAAATAGGCAATACTCTCCTCACATCCCTCTGACATTCACTGCACGCTGAGAGGAAAACCGGGCTCCAACTTGCTGCGGAGCGCATATCAACGTAGAATCTAGCACAAACTTACTTCACCACCTCCATCGGAGGCAAAGTTTGTAAAACTGAATTGTGGGTGTGGTGAGGGGTGTATTTATAGGCATTTTAAGGTTTGGGAAACTTTGCCCCTCCTGGTAGGAATGTATATCCCATACGTCACTAGCTCATGGACTCTTGCTAATTACATGAAAGAAATAAAAATAAACCCTAAGATAGCTACAATGTAACTATTAGTTATATTGTAGCTATCTTAGGGTTTATTTTACAGGTAAGTATTTAGTTTTAAAAAGGAATAATTTAGTTAATAATAGTAAGTTTTATTTAGATTTATTAAAACAATATTAAAGTTAGGGGGGTGTTAGTGTTAGACTTAGGTTTAGGGGTTAATAAGTTTAATATAGGCGGGAGCGGCGGTTTAGGGGTTAATGAGTTTAATGTAGGTTGCGGCGGTGTAGTGGAGGGCAGGATAGGGGTTAATAACTTTAATATAGGTGGTGGCGGGGTCCGGGAGCAGCGGTTTAGGGGTTAAACAATTTATTTAGTTGCGGCGGGGTCCGGGATCCGCAGGATAGGGGGTTAATAAGTTTATGTAGGTGGCAGCGGTATAGGGGGTGGCAGATTAGGGGTTAATATGTATAATGTAGGTGGCGGCGGGGTCCGGGAGCGGCGGTTTAGGGGGTAATACATTTATTTAGTTGCGGCGGTGTAGGGGGGGGCAGATTAGGGGTGTTTAGACTCGGGGTACATGTTAGGGTGTTAGGTGCAGAGATCTCCCATAGGAATCAATGGGATATCGGGCAGCAGCGAACATAAGCTTTCGCTATGGTCAGACTCCCATTGATTCCTATGGGATCTGCTGCCTCCAGGGCGGTGGATTGAAATCCAGGTACGTTGGCCCGGAATAGTGGCGAGCATACCTGGTAGTAGTTTGATAACTACCAAAAGTAGTCAGATTGTGCCGAACTTGCGTTCGGAACATCTGTAGTGACGTAACCATCGATCTGTGTCGGACTGAGTCCGGTGGATCGTATGTTACGTCACTATATTCTACTTTTGCCGGGCAGTAAAGCTTGATAACTATGGCGAATCAGCCTTGCCACAAATATGCTGCGGAATTCCAGCGTATTTGCGGTTGACGGCTTGATAACTAGAGGTCAGAGTCTTTTTTAGAAGGCATTAATATTCCAAAGATTACATATGAACAGCAAGAAACATTAAATTCTATTATTACAATAGAGGAGGTTGATAAGGTAATAGCAAAAATGCCAATAGGCAAGGCACCAGGTCCGGATGGACTACTGATAGAAAGGTATAAAATTATGAAAAAATCATTAATAGATTTAATGACAGACTTATTTAATGGATACTTTAGTGATAGAATTAAACCCTCCTTAACTTTCTCGGCAGCTAACATTATTGTGATACCAAAAGTTGGGAAAGACCCTCAGTGTGTTACATCGTACCGACCGATATCCCTGCTTAACCAGGACTATAAGATCTTAACAAAAATACTTGCGGATAGGCTAAAAATTTTACTTCCTGAGTTAGTTCATAAAGATCAATCAGGTTTTATCCAGGCCAGATTCTCATGTAAGAACATTCGTAAAGTGCTACATATAGTTAACCATTTCTGGCTCATGAAAAAAACAATATACAGGGAGTGCAGAATTATTAGGCAAGTTGTATTTTTGAGGATTAATTTTATTATTGAACAACAACCATGTTCTCAATGAACCCAAAAAACTCATTAATATCAAAGCTGAATAGTTTTGGAAGTAGTTTTTAGTTTGTTTTTAGTTATAGCTATTTTAGGGGGATATCTGTGTGTGCAGGTGACTATTACTGTGGATAATTATTAGGCAACTTAACAAAAAACAAATATATACCCATTTCAATTATTTATTTTTAGCAGTGAAACCAATATAACATCTCAACATTCACAAATATACATTTCTGACATTCAAAAACAAAACAAAAACAAATCAGTGACCAATATAGCCACCTTTCTTTGCATGGACACTCAAAAGCCTGCCATGCATGGATTCTGTCAGTGTTTTGATCTGTTCACCATCAACATTGCGTGCAGCAGCAACCACAGCCTCCCAGACACTGTTCAGAGAGGTGTACTGTTTTCCCTCCTTGTAAATCTCACATTTGATGATGGACCACAGGTTCTCAATGGGGTTCAGATCAGGTGAACAAGGAGGCCATGTCATTAGATTTTCTTCTTTTATACCCTTTCTTGCCAGCCACGCTGTGGAGTACTTGGACGCGTGTGATGGAGCATTGTCCTGCATGAAAATCATGTTTTTCTTGAAGGATGCAGACTTCTTCCTGTACCACTGCTTGAAGAAGGTGTCTTCCAGAAACTGGCAGTAGGACTGGGAGTTGAGCTTGACTCCATCCTCAACCCGAAAAGGCCCCACAAGCTCATCTTTGATGATACCAGCCCAAACCAGTACTCCACCTCCACCTTGCTGGCGTCTGAGTCGGACTGGAGCTCTCTGCCCTTTACCAATCCAGCCACGGGCCCATCCATCTGGCCCATCAAGACTCACTCTCATTTCATCATTCCATAAAACCTTAGAAAAATCAGTATTGAGATATTTCTTGGCCCAGTCTTGACGTTTCAGCTTGTGTGTCTTGTTCAGTGGTGGTCGTCTTTCAGCCTTTCTTACCTTGGCCATGTCTCTGAGTATTGCACACCTTGTGCTTTTGGGCACTCCAGTGATGTTGCAGCTTGGAAATATGGCCAAACTGGTGGCAAGTGGCATCTTGGCAGCTGCACGCTTGACTTTTCTCAGTTCATGGGCAGTTATTTTGCGCCTTGGTTTTTCCACACGCTTCTTGCGACCCTGTTGACTATTTTGAATGAAACGCTTGATTGTTCGATGATCACGCTTCAGAAGCTTTGCAATTTTAAGAGTGCTGCATCTCTCTGCAAGATATCTCACTATTTTTGACTTTTCTGAGCCTGTCAAGTCCTTCTTTTGACTGATTTTGCCAAAGGAAAGAAAGTTGCCTAATAATTATGCACACCTGATATAGGGTGTTGATGTCATTAGACCACACCCCTTCTCATTACAGAGATGCACATCACCTAATATGCTTAATTGGTAGTAGGCTTTCGAGCCTATACAGCTTGGAGTAAGACAACATGCATAAAGAGGATGATGTGGTCAAAATACTCATTTGCCTAATAATTCTGCACTCCCTGTAATGAAGAAATGATTCCAAATACTTCGCTGTTGGCGCTAGACGCCGAAAAGGCCTTCGACAGAGTCGAATGGCCATACCTGATTGCATGTCTAGAGGAATATAATATAAAAGGTCCTTTTACCAAGTTTATTGAAATGTCTATTCAAAAACAAATGCTTCAGTTAATGTCAATGGTGAATCAGCTAGATTTAACTTGAGCAGAGGAACTCGTCAGGGATGTCCCTCGTCTCCCCTCTTGTTCAATTTGGTATTAGAACCTCTGGCAGTGAAATTAAGAAATATATATAATGGTATAGAGTTAGATGGTAATAATTACCATCTGTCATTATATGCAGACGACATATTATTTGTTCAAGACCCAGAGATAAACTTAAAGAAGATCCTATGGTTAAATAAACGTCAAAACTGTGACATTAGTGAATTCTGTTTTGTAGAACCACTAAATTATATCGCCTATCTAGGAATTAATATATAGCCTAACCCGGAAAAATGGTATAAGATAAACTATGAGAAAATATTTACATCTATAGAACAATCCCTTAAAAAATTGAATAATTTACCAATTTCACTTACGGGGAAAGTACATATAATAAAAATGATGACACTACCAAAATTGTTATATCCCTTAAATATGCTGCCAATATTAATTCCAAGGGCAGACACCAAGAGATTGACTAAAATCTTTAATAGATTTATTTGGAAGGGGAAAAAAAACACATATAAGCTTAAATAAATTAAAACAACCAATGATGCAAGGTGGCTTGGCTTTCCCAGATGTCTATTTGTACAATCTCTCATCATTGATGAGAATAGCGGTTGATTGGTTGGGGGGAAGAGAATAATTTTATAAGATAAGATATTAGAAAAAATAACATCACCAGGAAATAGTAAGGCACTTGTGCTGCATACAGATTGGATCGATATAGATATTAAAATTAAGAACAATATCATGTATAAAGACATTCTGAAAGCATGGAATATAACTAGTAAGATTCTTCAATTCTCAATTAAAGGCTCAATATTTTTGCCCATAAAAGGGAACCCAAATTTAGGACCTGGAAGGGAAAACGCTATTTTCACAGAATGGGGGAGAAGGGGAATATCTAAGATAGGGGATTTACTAGATCCATTAAAAAAAATCACTATATACATTTGAGGAAATAAACTATAAGTATAATTTACATGATTTGCATATTTATGCATACATTCAAATAGCACATTATATAACTAATATCATAAAAAAATATTCTTCCTCCACATGGGAGCGTCATCCTTTACAAAATATGGTAGAAGATTTAAAAAAATAAATAAATGTTCATATTCAGGACTGTATAAGGCATTAATAAATTCAAATTCAATTAATATAAGGGGAAAGATGATAGAAGGTTGGCAAAAAGAAGCCTCCATATATTTAAATGTGACAGAGATGGAAAAAAGCTTGAAAACTATTACATCCACCACATATGACTCATACTTTAGGGAATCGCAAATTAAAAATATTACATAGATTCTATATAACACCAAAAACTGCCTCAAAATGGTTTAAGTGTCAAAAGGGATGTATTAAATGTAACTATACAGAGCCTAATTTAAAACATCTTTTGTGGGATTGCCCAAAAATAAATCAATATTGGGCAAAGATCAGTTTTTGGGCGAGTAAGATTTTTGGATATAAGATCAACTTAAGTTTTTTGAATATAATACTTGCATTAAATAGCCAAGTTAAACAGGAAGATGTAAAAATGATGACTATGATAATTTTGACAGGAAGGAAATGTATTATGAAAAGATGGATATTAAAGAAAGGTCCTAATATGAAAGAATTTCATAATATTTTGTTGGAACAATTAAATATAGAACTATTTGATACAATGTATGACAGGGATATAAGAATTAAGGAATGTAGAAAAAATGGGGTGGTTTTATAGATATTTTAGAACCGCATGTGAAAAGTAAAATTATGCTGCAATTTAATTTATAGACATAGAACTAATTTTGATGGGATACATTGGGGAAAATCTGAGAAAAAGTTATGATACTTGTATGAAATACTCCTGAAGTAAGGAACTATCTATGCATTTTAAGTGATAGGTAGCAGCGTCATTATGTGATGGTTAAGAGTTTAAGGGTTGGGTAATTTACCTATAAAAAAGGGTTGGGTAATTTACCTATAAAAATATTATGGAAATAAATGTTTAAGGAAAGTTAAGATTGTTTAAGTCAGAATTGAAGTAATTTTTAGATAAGGTGTATATGAAGGACATTCCACATCATGAAATCACTATGCAGTTTTAAGTAGTAAATTTTTTTATTTTATTGATATAATTGTTGGACATGTACATTTATCGTTATCAGTAATATGTATGTATATGTATTTGCTTGTTTATACAATTGAATTCTCATAATAAATAAAAAAATATGTTTTCTTTTATGTAATTGGCAAGAGTCCATGAGCTAGTGATGTATGGGATAGAAATACCCAAGTTGTGGAAGTCCACAGAAGAGTAACTAGAGAGGGAGGGATAAAATAACAACAGCTATTTCCACCGAGAAATTAAATCCACACAATAATTAAGTTTTCCTTGAAAAAACTTAAATCAAAAGCAGTAGAATAAAACTGAAACAGCTGCCTGAATAACTTTTTTATTTTAACCAAAGACTGCTTCAGAAGAAGCAAAATACACTAGAATGGTAAAAACAATAAAAGTATGCAAAGAAGACCAAAATACTGCTTTGCAAATTTGATCATCCGAAGCTTCAATCTGAAAAAGCCCAAGAAATGGTGACTGAATTTAGCAGACTGAGCTGTAAATCTGAGGCAGAACCTACCCAGCCTCCAAATAAGCCTTGAAAAACAAAAGCTTTAACGAGGATGCCAAAGAAATGGCAGCAGCTTTCTAACCTTTTCTGAAACCAGAAAAACAACAAATAGACTACAAGTCTTCTGAAATCCTAATAACCTTGATAAAGAATTACAAAGCTCTTACCACATCCAAAGGATGTAAAGAACTCTCAAAAAATTCTTTAGGATAAGAAAACAAGGAAGGAACAACAATTCCTCTACTAATGCTGTTCAAATGCACAACCTTAGGAAAAAAAAGACGTCCACAAAACAACTTATCTAGATGCAAAAAATCAGATAAGGAGACACAGAAGAGAGAGCTGATAAATCAGAAACTCTTCTAGCAGAAGAGATAGCCAAAAGAAATACTTTCCAAGAAAGTAGATAATCTTTAAAGAAAATAAAGGCTCAAAAGAAAGAGCCTGCAAAATCCTTGAACCAAATTAAGACTCCAAAAAGGAGAATTAATAAATGAACAGGCTTGATACAAACCAAAAAGCCTGAACAAAACAGTGAATATCAGGAAGTTTAAACAATCTTTCTAGGAAATAAAACAAAAAGAACAGATGTTGTGTCCCTTCAAACAATTTGCAGACAAACGTATCCAAACTATCCTGAAGAAACTGAAAAACCCTAGGAATTCTAAAAGAATGCCAAGAGAATTTATGAGAACACCATAAAATATAGGTTTTCAAAACCTGATAATACATGTTCCATGAGACAGACTTATAAGCCTGCAACATAGTGATAAAAACTGAGTCAGAGAAACCTCTATGACTAAACACTAATCAATTTCCATACCTTCAAATTAGTAATTTGAGATCCTGATAGAAAAATGACCCCGGAAACAAAAGGGCTGCCCAAAGAAAAAGCGGCCATGGATGCAACTGGACACTCGGACAAGATCCACATACCAAACCTGTGAGGCCATGCTGATGCTATTAGAAACACATGAGACTGTTCCAATATGATCTTGAAAATCACCCTGGGAAGAAAAAAAAACAGAGGCGAAAGTATGTAGCCAGGTTGCAAAACCAAGACACTGCTAATACATCCACCATTTCCGCCTAAGGATCCCTGGACCTGAAGGGGTACCTGGGAAATTAAGAACACACATCTGTATAGAGATACCACTCTCCCGGATGTAAAGACTGATGGCTGAGATAATCCATCTCCCAAATGTCTAAACCTGAGATATAAGTCGTAGAAACTAGACAGGAGATGAATTCCACCTAAGAACGTATTCAAGATACTTCTTAATTGCAAAGGGACTGTGAGTCCCTATTCAGGGCCGCCATCAGGGGCCCAATGGGCCAGGGGGGGGGGCCATGAGGCAAGAACTAAAAAAAAAAAAAAAATTTTTTTAATTTTTGGTAGCCACCAGTGGGTACTACAGCAGAGTGCTAATTGAGCATGGGAAATGTTATTACAAGCAGTAAAGTATTAGCATTTGAGAGGATTTCTGAGTGTGCACTAAACCACTATGCACAGTGTGAGACAGACTTGGAACTTTGTTTGTACAGTGTGTGCCTGAGTCAGGCGGCAGATCACTTTCATTTGCAGAGGAGGTAGGACTTACTGAGCAAATTTTTTTTTATTTCTTTGTGCAATTTCGGATTGTAACTTCAGTGTGGTAGTAGTTGTATGGTGGGGCCAGGGGTCCATAAAAACACATTTTTTAACAGCAGTGTATTTATGATTATTTGACAATGCTGTAGAAATTCTATATTTAGAACCATGCAGAAATGTTTCCTCCTCAATACACAAAGGGTAGGTGCCCTTTTGGCAGATATGCATTTTTTATGTATTTATTTATATATATATATATATATATATATATATATATATATATATATATATATATATATATATACATACATGCATTATATTAATTACATTCCAGTTTACTGCCCCTTTATGCAAGGACTTTCCAGAAGCAAGGAGGCATTTTATCTAAGATTTGTACATCTGCATAAAATGTTATACTCTCAGACTAAGATTGCTCAGTGTTTGAAATGAGACAGGTCAACTTAAAACTGTTCAGTTTACACTACAGCTGACTTAATTTTGAAATACATACCAATGAGCCTAAATTCTGCATTTAACCAGATCTAATGGTATGAGTACCACAGCTTATGGTTCCACCAAGACCATATAGAGTACAGAATTTTCAAAATCCATAAGTACAGCTGACAGATGGGAACATTTGTACACTATATTTGAAGTGGTGCTCTTGGTTGGGGAAAAAACAAACAAACATATGTCAACCTTTTAAAAGTAATTTTCTTCATCTAGCCATCTACCCAGATCATTAATGTACAATTTTGAATCCACAAAATTATTATTTTTTGCGCATTTACAAATATAATTCTTTAAAAAGTGATCTCTTAATTTCTGCAATTTTTTTTTATCATGCATGTCACACAATGTTGATTTAGGGGATGCAAGGTGCATAAATGTTTCCTCCTGTGAGTGTTTCTGTGGGTGTCTGTGTTTATGTCTTTGTGCTTTGGTTTGTGTCTCTATGAGTGTGTGGAACTCCATGCAAGTGTCACTAGAGAGGGAGGGATAAAATAAACAGCCATTTTCCGCTGAAAAAATAATCCACAACCCAAATTATAAGTTTATTCTTTAATGACAAGAAAAACTTAAAACATCAGCAGAAGAATCAAACTGAAACAGCTGCCTGAAGAACTTTTCTACCAAAAACTGCTTCTGAAGAAGCAAATACATCAAAACGGTAGAATTTAGTAAATGTATGCAAAGAGGACCAAGTTGCTGCATTGCAAATCTGATCAACTGAAGCTTCATTCTTAAAAGCCCACGAAGTGGAGACTGATCTAGTAGAATGAGCTGTAATTCTCTGAGGCAGGGTCTGACCCGACTCCAAATAAGCTTGATGAATCAAAAGCTTTAACCAAGAAGCCAAGGAAATAGCAGAAGCCTTCTGACCTTTACTAGGACCAGAAAATATAACAAATAGACTAGAAGTCTTCCTGAAATCTATAGTAGCTTCAACATAATATTTCAAAGCTCTCACCACATCCAAAGAATTCTTAGGATTAGGACACAAGGAAGGGACAACAATTTCTCTACTAATGTTGTTAGAATTCACAACCTTAGGTAAAAATTTAAATGAAGTCCGCAAAACCGCCTTATCCTGATGAAAAATCAGAAAAGGAGATTCACAAGAAAGAGCAGATAGCTCAGAAACTCTTCTAGCAGAAGAGATAGCCAAAAGCAACAACACTTTCCAAGAAAGAAGTTTAATGTCCAAAAAATGCATAGGCTCAAATGGAAGAGCCTGTAACGCCTTCAAAACCAATTTAAGACTCCAAGGAGGAGAAATTGATTTCATGACGGGCTTAATACGAACTAAAGCCTGTACAAAACAGTGAATATCAGGATGTTTAGCAATATTTCTGTGAAAAAAAAACAGAAAGAGCAGAGATTTTAACCTTCAAGGAACTTGCAGACAAACCCTTATCCAAACCATCCTGAAGAAACAGTAAAATTCTAGGGATTCTAAAAGAATGCCTAGAGAATTTATGAGAAGAACACCATGAAATGTAGGACTTTTCAAACTCGATAATAAATCTTTCTAGAGACAGATTTACGAGCTTGTAACATAGTATTAATCACTGAGTCAGAGAAACCTCTATGACAGCACTAAGCCTTCAATTTCCATACCTTCAAATTTAATGATTTGAGATCCTGATGGAAAAACGGACCTTGAGACAGTAAGTCCGGCCTTAACGGAAGTGGCCAAGGTTGGCAACTGGACATCCGACCAAGATCCGCATACCAAAACCTGTGTGGCCATGCTGGAGCCACCGGCAACACAAACGATTGTTCCATGGTGATTTTGGAGATCACTCTTGGAAGAAGAACTAGAGGCGGGAAAATGTAAGCAGGATGATAACACCAAGGAAGTGTCAGCGCATCCACTGCTTCCACATGAACATCCTTGAACCTGGACAGGTATCTGGGAAGTTTCTTGCTTAGATGAGAGGCCATCAGATCTATCTCTGGAAGACCCCACATCTGAAAAATTTGAGAAAACACATCTGGATGGAGGGACCACTCCCCTGGATGTAAAGTCTGACGACTGAGATAATCCGCCTCCCAATTGTCTACACCTGGGATATGCACCGCAGAGATTAAACAGGAGCTGGATTCCGCCCAAGCAACTATCCGAGATACTTCTTTTATAGTTTGGGGACTGTGAGTCCCACCCTGATGATTGACATATGCCAGTTGTGATATTGTCTGTCTGAAAGCAAATGAACTGTTCTCTCTTCAACAGAGGCCAAAACTGAAGAGCTCTGAGAATTGCACGTTCTAAAATAATGATTGGTAATCTCGCCTCTTGAGATTTCCAAACCCCTTGTGCTGTCAGAGATCCCCAACCTGAAAGACTTGCATCTGTAGTGATCACAGTCCAGGTTGGCCGAACAAAGAAAGCCCCTTGAACTAAACGCTGATGATTTAACCACCACGTCAGAGTGTCGAACATTGGGATTTAAGGATATTAATTGTGATATATTTGTATAATCCCTGCACCATTGATTCAGCATACAAAGCTGGAGAGGTCTCATGTGAAAACGAGCAAAATGAATCGCGTCCGATGCTGCAGTCATGAGGCCTAAAACTTCCACGCACATAGCCACTGAAGGGAATGACTGAGACTGAAGGTGCCGACAGGCTGCAACCAATTTCAAACGTCTCTTGTCTATTAGAGACAGAGTCATGGACACTGAATCTATCTGGAAGCCTAAAAAGGTGACCCTTGTCTGAGGAATCAAGAAACTTTTTGGTAAATTGATCCTCCAACCATGTCTTTGAAGAAACAACACTAGTTGATTTGTGTGAGATTCTGCAGAACGTAAAGACTGTGCTAGTACCAAGATATCGTCCAAATAAGGAAACACCGCAATACCCTGCTCTCTGATTACAGAGAGTAGGGCACCTAGAACCTTTGAAAAGATTCTTGGAGCTGTTGCTAGGCCAAATGGAAGAGCAACAAATTGGTAATGCTTGTCTAGAAAAGAGAATCTCAGGAACTGATAATATTCTGGATGAATCGGAATATGAAGGTATGCATCCTGCAAGTCTATTGTAGACATATAATGTCCTTGACGAACAAAAGGCAGAATATTCCTTATAGTCACCATCTTGAAAGTTGGTACTCTTACATAATGATTCAAAATTTTCAGATCCAGAACTGGTCTGAATGAATTTTCCTTCTTTGGGACAATGAATAGATTTGAATAAAACCCCAGACCTTGTTCCTGAAAAGGAACTGGCATGATTACCCCTGAAGACTCCAGGTCTGAAACACACTTCAGGAAAGCCTGAGCTTTTACTGGATTTGCTAGGATACGTGAGAGAAAAAAATCTTCTCATAGGAGGTCTTACTCTGAATCCTATTCGATACCCTTGAGAGACAATGCTCTGAATCCATTGATTTTGGACAGAATTTATCCAAATATCCTTGAAAAACCCTAATCTGCCCCCTACCAGCTGAGCTGGAATGAGGGCCGCACCTTCATGCGGACTTAGGGGCTGACTTTGGTTTTTTAAAAGGCTTGGATTTATTCCAATTTGAGGAAGGCTTCCAATTGGAAACAGATTCCTTGGGGGAAGGATTAGATTTTTGTTCCATATTTTGACGAAAGGAACGAAAACGGTTAGAAGCCTTAGATTGGCCCTTAGGTTTTTTATCCTGAGGTAGAAAAACTCCCTTTCTCCCAGTAACAGTTGAAATAATAGAATCCAACTGAGAACCAAATAAATTATTACCTTGGAAAGAAAGAGATAATAATCTACTTAGATGTCATATCAGCATTCCAAAATTTAAGCCACAAAGCTCTTCTAGCTAAAATAGCTAAAGACATGGATCTAACATCAATTTTGATATAAAAAATGGCATCACAAATAAAATGATTAGCATGTTGCAGTAAGCGAACAATGCTAGATATGTCAGAATCCAATTCTTGTTGCGCTAAATTCTCCAACCAAAAAGTTGATGCAGCTGTAACATACGACAAAGAAATTGCGGGCCTAAGAATATGACCTGAATATAAATAGACTTTCCTTAGATAAGATTCAAGTTTCCTATCTAAAGGGTCTTTAAAAGAAGTACTATCTTCCATAGGAATAGTGGTACGTTTAGCAAGAGTAGAAATAGCCCCATCAACTTTGGGGATCTTTTCCCAAAACTCTATAGAAATTTCTGGTAAAGGATACAATTTTTTAAACCTTGAAGTAGGAATAAAAGGAATACCTGGCTTATTCCATTCCATTGAAATCATATCAGAAATAGCATCAGGAGGTTTAAAAACAGCATTTAAATGTTTACTAGTCTTAACGTCAAGAGGACTGGCTTCCTCAGTATCCAAAGTAATTAACACTTCTTTTAACAAAGAACGAATATACTCTATTTTAAATAAATAAGTAGATTTGTCAGTGTCAATATCTGAGGAAGGATCTTTTGAATCAGATAGATCCTCATCAGAGGAGGATAAATCATTATGTTGTTGGTCATTTGAAATTTCATCAACTTTATGAGAAGTTTTAAAATACCTTTTACGTTTATTAGAAGGCAGAAATGCAGACAAAGCCTTCTGAATAGAATCAGTAACAAATTCTTTAAAATTCATAGGTATATCATGTACATTAGAAGTTGAAGGAACTGCAACTGGCAATGTACTATTACTGATGGACACATTATCTGCATGTAAAAGTTGATCATGACAACTATTACAAATGACATTCGGAGATATAATTTCCACAATCTTACAACAAATGCACTTAGCTTTGGTAGAACCGATGTCAGGCAGCAAAGTTCCAACAGATACTTCTGAGACAGGATCAGATTGAGACATCTTGCAAAATGTAAAAGAAAAAACAACATACTAAGCAAAATTATCAATTTCCTTATATGAGTTTCAGGAATGGGAAAAAATGCAAATAGCATAGCCCTCTGACATAGAAAAAGGCAAGAGGCAAATAGCAATGGGGTAATAAATTAATGAAAAATTTGGCGTCAAGTATAACGCACAGCGTAACTGAAGATTTTTGGACGCCAACAACATCCGGAAATGACACACTTGCGTCACTAACGACGCAACCCTCTGTAAGGACTTGGCGTCAACTACGACGCCGGAAATGACGAACTTGCGCCAACGGAAGTACTTTGGCACCAAAAAATTCTCGTGCCAAGAATGACGCAATAAAGTCTAGCATTTGGCGCACCCACGGGCCTAGTACTGCCCGCAATTTGCAAGAAAAATGTAGTCAATCTGAAAAAAAGACTAAACCCCAGGTAAGAAAAAATATATATATATATATATATATATTTTTTTTTATTGAGGTTATTGCAAACAAAATACACAGAAAAATATACTTCTTCATACTTGAATGTCAGAACAGAAAATTATAAACAGCCAAATAAAAGAATCGAGTTCACATGTAGTATGATCACACTGTAAATATATCAATAAAGCCTGTAAAAACAACACCTCATTTTAAAGGGGAATATTTCAATTATCTGAAAAGGAACTGGCATGATTACCCCTGAAGACTCCAGGTCTGAAACACACTTCAGGACCCACCTGTATATACTTGGGTATTAACGGCATATGTCTAATTTCAAAGAAATTAGGGGAAACAACAAATTTAAAAGTTAGAAACTTGAAGTATCTAATGGACATATATCAAAATAGAGTTAGCTAGATGATAAAAGCGTTCTATATAGAATTATGCACATCTGGTGCTACTTGCATGTTAAAAAACTTAGTATTAACGCAGACTAATTAAAGGATTAGCGTTATCAGAGTGTGACATGTACCCACCAATCTGAGAGCGACTATTATCTATAACGTCTAATAAAAAATATTTATTAGTCACAGCACTACCTGATTATCAACTGATAATCTAATTTGAGTAACAGGAAAGTATATCTATAAATATAGTTAGGGGGGTGCAAGAGTCAAGTATTGCCTCACAAAATACTCAAATAAATCTATTCAATTATGACTCAGCACACCTGTATAGAATGCAAAGTTTAATTTTATTAAATCTGCCTCAATAAACAGTGTATCAAAATCCAAACTCTCAGTCTATCCACACATACATCAATCATACAAGCATAAAAAAGATTCTATCCCAGGCGTCCCTGGGTGAATCAAAAATCAGCTGTCATCTTATAAGAGAACTATTTCTGCTTAGGATCTCAAATAGTTCAATCTGAGTATATATGAAATGTCCCTTATATGAGAAAAGCAAGAACTGAGTCCAACACGTAATGGCTGTAAAGAACCACGTCACTTCCAATGTATTTCTTTAAAGCACTTTAGCTGAAATAAAGTCACTCTTTTTATATTATAGTCCACTCTTCTTTAGCATTCAATAGGCGCTCATTAAATCACAGACATGCTCAGAGCATGTAAAGCATAAATAGCAGCTTAATGTATCATACATTAATATGTCAATGTGATTAGTAAAGCAAGCTGGTTAGTTTGTTCAGCATATGTATTAGTTGCAAAGCCACATATCTGTAGTTTTTCCTCTTACAAACTCTCAACATTTAATTTTCCCACTTTCGATCCACACTTGCGACAGGGTAGAGTTTGTCCTGAGTACAGCAGTTAAAGCAACAACATAGTTCATGCAAAACTAAACATATGCACAGTTGTTAATCGATAATTCCAAGCGGCATATAACAATCTGTATTAGAACAGTGATCTGAATGTCCTATTATATGCAAGCACACATATCCCTTTGTATCAGATATACATATATTTGTTCAGAGTGGCCATTACTAAACATGCATGTTAGTTTCTAAACAGATACTTGCGGTTCCGTTACTCTTCAAGTTGACTATGTGGCTCCTGATTTTAATCCACACTTGTGGAAGGGAGATGGCTCATCAAAGATTCTTTCCGGTAACAGAGTGAAGTATCCGTCTTTGTAAGAGTGATTCCATCGGCTTCAGAGCTCTTGTATCGGAAGCATGTCAGACAGCGTCTCAGTCAGTTGATGAACAGCATAACAAACTCTGACGCGCGTTTCGGGACCCCGCCCTTTTTCAAGGAGTATACGTCATTGAAGATACAGCCTCTTAAAAAAGGCCTTAATGTAATGCTATTGGTTGCTACACACACACACCTCTCTTATACGTCACTCTCATTCATCCAAACGCTCACTACTCTAAGATGTCTGCTAACCTACAACAATTATATATTGAAAAATAAAAAACAGTAATATAACTCTAGCTTATATTTACAAGGTGCAGAAGGATTGATGTGCAACCTAATACATTAGATTGGAAATTCATTGCCACTTTTAAATAAATTCTAAGCATGACTTTTATGTAGCACTTCAAAGGGACTTTTACTCCTAAATTTTTTTTTTAATATTTTTTCAGATATTGAGTACATATTGGGTCTTTACTTATGCTTTTTCTTAACACTAGCAGATCTGTTTTTTTAGAGATTGAAATTGTATGTTTACTAATCACACAAAATGACCCCATGGGATATCCCTATTCAAACCCCTGGGGAATAAGGTATCTAATTTTCTGATCCACTGGGCCTCCTTCTTAAATAATGTTCTTTGCCTGTCACCCCCTCTTCTAAATAGTGGAACATCATCCACTATTTGGAATCTTAACTGGCTCTAATTATGTGATGCTACCGTGAAATGATATGCTACCGGAGCATCCAAATCAAGTTTGCCTATGGCTGCCTTGTGTTGTCTAATCCTATCGCGGACACATTGTGTTGTCTCCCCTACATAAGTTAGCCCACAGGGACATTTTATAACATATATAACATAAATGGAATTACATGTATATGTATTCTTGATTCCAATTTTACATCCATTATGGGGATGTGTCACATTGTCCCCTTTTATCAGAGAATTGCATTGTGCGCAATTGTAACATGGAAAGCAACCTTTCTTTTGTAAAGATGGAGCTGGATTAGTGGTTCCTATATCCGCTCTAATAAGTTCATCTTTAAGGTTCCTAATCCTTTTGTATGATAAAAGAGGAGGATCTTTAAATATTTCTGCCAATTGTGGTTCCTCTTAACAGATACCAGTGTTTGTTAATAACAGTTTTCAAATTCTTACTATGGAAACCATAGTGTGTCGCCAGGGGTACAGAAAATTGTTTATTCTGTTTCATTTTAGGACCAATAAGTGTTGTTCTTTCAATCTGATTCACTCTGTCTAGGTTATCTTGTATGACTTGATTCGGATAACCTCGTTCTCTGAATTTAGTGGCCATTTCATCAAGTCTCGCTTGTAATTTCTGAGGATCAGAAACAATTCTTTTGGTTCTCAGTAATTGACTATAGGGAAGACTCCTTATAGTATTCAATGGGTGAAAGCTATCAAAGCTAAGTAAATTATTCCTGTCTGTAGCTTTAGTAAACATATAACATTGTAACCTCTCTTCGTCAATATATACCATTGTATCTAAAAAACTGATTTTAGTAGCACAGTTCTCCATAGTGAATTTAAGATAATAATTTTTTTCATTGAGGATTTCTCCAAATCTTTTTAAGGTCGCTTCATCCCCTGTCCATAATAGGAATACATCATCTATGTATCTATACCAACATTTAATGTTGGTCTGAAAAAGTTCTTCTTCATAAATATATTGTTCCTCAAATTTTCCTACGAACAAATTCGCATAAGTAGGGGCCACATTAGAGCCCATTGCGGTACGCTTCATTTGGACATAGAAAGTGTCTTCAAACATGAAGTAACTTTCTTGTAAAATTATCTTTAACAAATCAGATATAAACCTCCTTTCAGAGGGAGTAAACAATCCTTCCTTATTGATATAATAGAATACACTCTCTATGCCCAACTCATGTGGAATTGAGGTGTACAAATTTGAAATATCCATAGTAACCAAAATGGAGCGAGGAGGTACCTTAATTGATTTAATCTTGTTTTTAAATCAGTGGTATCTTGGAGATATGATCGTATACTGCCCAATAAGGGCCTGATTAAACTATCCACCAAAATCGCAATGGGTTGAAAAACTGAGTCAGTTCCCGCCACTATTGGGTGACCTGGAGGTCTCTGAATATTTTTGTGAATCTTGGGTAAGATATAAAATACTGGAATAATAGGATATGGATTAATCATGAATTTTGCTTGTTGATATGTAATAATATTCATTTCTTTAGCCAATTCTACTATTTCCAGTATCTTATTCTGTATTCTCTTAGTAGGGTCAAATGAGATCATTTTGTAATTCTCCTGTTTGGATAACTGTAATAGTATCTCATTTCTATAGTCCTCTCGATCCATAATGACTATTGCTCCACCCTTGTCCGCTGATTTCAATATAATTGTTTTATCCTTTTGTATCTCTGTAATTAGACTTTTCTGTTTAGCCGTAAGATTATATTCATGTCTATATTTATATTTTTTACGCAATTTTTCAAAGTCTTTTTTTACTAGAGTGATATAGGCTTCAACTGCTGAATTAGTGGGGGGAGGATTAAATTTACTTTTCGGTCTTATTCCTCTAAGATGAAATTGAAACGAGGAATTTTCTGCTTCAATATTCTGCGTAGGGTTATTGACAAAGTAGCTCTTGAGTCTTATTTGTCGAAAAAATCTTTGAAGATCACATTCAATTTCAAAGAAATTAGGTTGTGTAGAAGGTACAAAAGATAGAGTTGCTTCATCAAACACCCTATTTGATAGATTTTCTACTAGACTTTGACCTACCTTCTGCTCTGTCTGGTTGTCATTCGATAATTCTGTTGACCTCGATTTCCTATGTTTCCTCCCCCCTCTTCTCGTCCTCTTCTTCTTGTACCCCTGGTGCCATGGCCTCTGACGGAAAAAGTCTGAGACTGAACATTTGCATCACTATCAGATGATGTATCCCCTGATAGTTCATTAGATTTAAAGGTCCTCCTATTCTCTCTTCTAAAGGGTATACAATCTGGATTCCTCCATCTTTATTATTACTTTATTATTTTGGTAGTCTGATATATCCCTCTGAAATTTCTTATACTTTTTGATTTCCAATTGTTTCTTAAAATTTATCATTTCTTCTTCCAACTTTGTTTTCATATCTTTAAATTCAGAATCTGTTTTTAAAGATCTCATATTTGATTCTAGTATGTCAATCTCTGTCTGTAATTTAGGTATTTCCTTTTGAATATACTCTGTCGTCAGGATAATTATGTCATATGCACATTTATTTAAAATCCCTTCAAATTTGTCGCAATATTCGCTATTGTCCCTAAACAAAGTTGGATGTAAGTTACTCCTCAGTCCTCTTGGTATTCTTTTTTTGTCTGTAATATTCAGCAAAAAGTCACAGAATGTAAATCATACATAATTTTTTGTTTAGTAATCTGCTCAAGTGTTATTGGTTCAATAGTACTCTGTTCATTTGTAAGAAAATCCCTATTACCTGTACAAAGAGTTGCAATCCTTGCTGCTTATCTATAACGTGCTCCCCCGCCCAGGCCGCAGACAGAGGAAACAACATCTAACTATAATGTGTGATGGGCAATGGTTCCCCATGAACATATAAATATTCATAGATAGCAGCTATCCGTCTAATAATATGGTGGGTATATTCAAGTTTAAGTACTATATAGTGCTTAATAGCGAGAAATACATAGAGCGTAGCAGAAATATATGTGCTAATAAAATATCTATCTATAGTCTGTTCTTATTTTTAACAAAAGCTCTAATGCCTAATAAAATATCAAAGCAGGAACATTAATGAACAAAAATAAAAAAAAATTGCTCTTGGAACTATGAACTTATAGCTTAGTATTACCAAATAACAAACCAAGCATACTATCCATAAAAAGGTTTAGGCATTTCTAAGCAGCAAAAATCAGGGCACAGGCAACTTGCTCAGCCCGTGTTTGCCATTTTTCATGTCCCAAGAGTTCATCCAACACCAGCCTTTGGAGATTTGTCCAAGGTCCTACTAACCACCGAATAGGTATTAGCCCCCAGCAGCGTCTTACTATCATCCGGCCAACAAGTCTCAAATAACATCATGATGAACGGACAGTCAGGAACAATATACCCATATACTGCCAAGAGGCACCGAGTTGCGATCCCTGTATATATCAGATTCTCAGCTGTCCGGTGTCGCTTTACTGTCTTGTCGCCTGTTGCTCTGCCCTTACAGCAAGTTTCCTCCGTGTCAGCAATGGCCTTCACGCCGCTCCAGGTATGTATTTCAGAGTCGCAGCCAGTATCCACCGATATTTTAGACCTCCTTATCTCCTCCGCTGCAAAGCGACCAAGCTTTGAATCAGTCTGAGGTGTACAAGAGGTAAGTAGCAAGCACCGGGGCCCCATAGCGCTGCCACCACCCTGCTTCAGCAAAATAGGATTAGGCTGAAAAATCAGTGTCATAGTAGTATCAACTGGGGATTGAAATGCCATCTTGATCGTATCTTCCATTACAGCTTGAAAGGCATCCAGTAGGCCACACAGTCCAGTCAGAGCATGCATGTTAACCTCCATGTTGTGCCCTCGCAATGAACAAGAAGCGAGTGGGCTAAACGTAGCTAGTAGTCTTTGTTGTTTATGCAACAGCCGCAGTCACAAGGTTCACAAAAAGTGAGCAAGGCCCAGGATTGCGTGTGGCGTTCTTGAAGAGCATAGGTCAAGATAACCGTCAGTTTTCCACTTCTGAACTGCAATCAAAGTATGTGTTATATTTCTGCTTCTTTCAATAGAGCATTTGTTACATCAAAATTTTTCTCACTAATAGTCCTATTATGTTCAGGAGCTTCATCAAGACGCATCTTGCTGCTTCAAGAGTTAGCTCCGCCCCCTCAGAAAAAATATTTTTTAATATGTTTATTTTCCCCAAATATGAAACTGACAGTCTGCACAAGGAAATACATGAACCTGACTGATGGCAAATATAAGTATAATACATATATTTAGAACTTTATATAAATGCATAAGTGCCAAACCATAGCTGGGGTGTCTTAAGTAATAAAAAAACATACTTACCGTAAGACACCCATCCACATATAGCAGATAGCCAAACCAGTACTGAAACAGTTATCAGTAGAGGTAATGGTATATGAGAGTATATCGTTGATCTAAAAAGGGAGGTAGGAGATGAATCTCTACGACCGATAACAAAGAATCTATGAAATAGATCCCCGTTAGGATGACCATTGTATTCAATAGGTAATACTACCTTCACATCCCTCTGTCATTCACTGCACTCTGAGAGGAACCTGGCTTCAAAAAAGCTGAGAAGCGCATATCAACGTAGAAATCTAGCACAAACTTACTTCACCACCTCCATAGGAGGCAAAGTTTGTAAAACTGAATTGTGGGTGTGGTGAGGGGTGTATTTATAGGCATTTTGAGGTTTGGGAAACTTTGCCCCTCCTGGTAGGATTGTATATCCCATACGTCACTAGCTCATGGACTCTTGCCAATTACATGAAAGAAATAGCACGGAGCTCTAAAATATCGATTGGAAACCTCACTAACGTCAACAAAGACACAGGAAATGACTAAATTTGGGGCATCAAAGGCCAAGAATGACGCAATAACAGCATTTTGCGTCCTCGCAAACCTAGATTTGCCCGCGAAAAAAATTGAGAAACAGTCAATTTAGAAAAGGACTGAACCCCAGGTAAGAAAAAAAGAATAAACTTCCCAAACATTCCTATACTGAAACTGTTTAGACTGCAAAAGGGAAATATACATAGACCTGACTCAAGGCAAATATAAGTAAAAAACATATATTTAAAACTTTATATTAATACATAAAGCACCAAACCATAGATGAGTGTGTATTAAATAATGATACATACTTACCGAAAGACACCCATCCACATATAGCAGATAGCCAAACCAGTATTGAAAACTATCAGCAGTGGTAATGGTATATAAGAGTATATCGTCAATATGAAAAGGGAGGTAGGAGATGAATCCCTACGACCGATAACAGAGAACCCTTGAAAAGATTTCCCATGAGAGAAACCATAAAATGAATAGGCAATATTCTCTTCACAGCCCTCTGACAAACACTGTACTCAGAGCAATTGGGCTTCAGAATGCTTAGACGCGCTTATCATAGAAGAAATCATAAAAATCAAGCACAAACTTACTTCACCACCTCTATAGGAAGCAAAGTTTGTAAAACCGAGTTGTGGGTGTGGTGAGGGGTGTATTTATAGGCATTTTGCGGTTTGGGAAACTTTACCCCCTCCAGGTAGAAATGTATATCCCATACATCACTAGCTCATGGACTCTTGCCAATTACATGAAAAAACAAACAAACTATGCTTACCAGATAATTTTCTTTCCCTCAGTATTAGACGAGTCCACTGCTTCATTTATTAAATGTGGGAATACAGAACCTGGCCACCAGGAGGCGGCAAAGACACCCCAGCCAAAGGCTTAAATACCTCCCCCACTTTCCTCATATCCCAGTCATTCTGCCAAGGGAACAAGGAACAGTAGGAGAAATAGACTATAAAGGGTGCCAAAATTTAGGTCCGCCCAATGGAGAAAAACAGGCAGGGGCCGTGGACTTTCCTCATACAGAAGAAATGGAAATTATCTGGTAAGCATAATTTATGTTTTCCTTCTTAATATGAGAAGAGTCCACGGCTTCATTCATTACTTGTGGAAAACGTAGACCTAAGCTCTAAGGACACTGAATGAAAACGGGAGGGTAAAAGAGAGGCGGACACTTATTCTGAGGGCACCACAGCCTGCAAAACCTTTCTCCTAAAAGCTGCTTCAGCCAAAGCAAAAACCTTAAATTTGTAAAATTTCGAAAATGTATGTAAGGTGGACCGCCCTACAAATCTGCTCCATAGAGGCCTCATTCTTGAAGGCCCAAGATGAAGCCACAGCTCTAGTTGATTGAGCCGTAATCCTCTGAGGAGGCTTATGTTCCGCTGTCTCATAAGTGAATAATACTCCTCAACCAAATAGATAAGGAAGTGAAAGAGGCCTTCTGCCCTCTACTTTCCCAGAATAGACAACAAACAATGAAGAAGTCCGTCTAAAATCCTTTGTAGCTTGTAGATAGAATTTCAAAGCCCAAACCACATCCAAATTATGAAGTAACCTTTCCTTCAATGAAGGAGGATTAGGACACAAGGAAGGAACCACAATCTCCTGATTGATGTTACGATCAGAAACAACCTTAAAAAGAAAACCCAACCCAGTACGAAGAACAGCCTTATCACCATGAAAAACTAGGTAAGGAGGCTCACATTGCAAGGCTGCCATCTCAGAGACTCTGCATGCTGAAGCAATAGCCAGTAGAAAAAGAACCTTCCAAGACAGTAATTTAATGTCAACCGAATGCATAGGCTCAAACAGAGCCCTCTGCAAAACTTTAAGAACAAGATTTAAACTCCAAGGAGGAGCGGTAGGTCTAAACACAGGCCTGATTCTAGATAGAGCCTGAACAAAAGACTGCACATTAGGAAGCTCAGCAAGCCTCTTGTGCAATAACACAGATAGAGCCGAAATCTGTCCCTTTAGGGAACTAGCAGAAAGGCCCTTCTCCATGCCATCCTGGAGAAAAAGAATCCTGGAAACCTTGACCTTATGCCAGGGGAAATCCACGCTCTTCACACCAGAATAAGTAGGTCCTCCACACCTTATGATAGATGCGAAGAGTGAACGGCTTTCGAGCTTGAATAAGAGTATCAATCACTCTCTCAGAAAAACCTCTCTTGGCTAGGACTAAGCATTCAATCACCACACAGTCAGCCGCAGAGAATCTAGATTTTGATGAACAAAAGGACCCTGTTCCAGCAGATCCCTGCGACAAGTTAACCTCCATGGAGGAGATGAAGACATCCCCACCAGGTCAGCGAACCACATCCTTTGCGGCCACGATGGAGCAATTAGAATTGCCGAAGCTTGGTCCTGCTTGATGTGGGCCACTACATGAGGGAGAAGTGGTAACGGCGAAAAAATATAAACTAGACTGAACCTCCAAGGCACTGCTAATGCAACTATCAGCTTTGCCTGAGGATCACTGGACCGCAACCCGTACCTGGGTAGCTTGGTATGGAGTCGGGACGCCATGAGATCTATCTCCGACGCCCCCCATTTGTTGCAAATCTACGCAAACACCTTGGGATGGAGAGACCATTCCCCCAGATGAAAGGATTGTCTGCTGAGAAAATCCGCTTCCCAGTTGTCCACACCCGGAATGTGGATTGCTTACAGCGAGCAGTTGTGGGCCTCTGCCCATTCCAGAATCCGAGATACTTTTCTCATTGCTAGGGAGCTCTTCATCCCCCCCTGATGGTTGATGTAAGCCAACGAGGTTATATTGTCCAATTGAAATCTGATAAACTGGGAGGAACCCAGAAGGGGCTAAGTCATAATCTCCCAGGATGGTCTCAAGAAGGATGTCCCTTGGGACAGGTGATCTGGACAGAGCCACCAAGAGAGCAATTCTCTCGACCGGTTGTCCAGAGAAATCTGTTGTGACAGATCCGAGTGGTTGCCGTTCCACTGACTCTGATGCACAGTTGAAGAGGCCTGAGATGGAATCGGACGAATGGAATGATGTCTACACTGGACACCATGAGCCCAATTACCTCCATACACCGGGCCACAGAGTGCCTTAAGGAGGTCTGTATGGCAAGACAATAGGAAGTTAGCTTGTAACGTCTCTGGTCTGTAAGAAATATCCTCATGGATATGGAGTCTATTATGGTACCCAGGTATTCCACCCTGGTACTGGGAAGAAGAGAACTCTTTTCTAAGTTTATCTTCAATCCATGAGATTGAAGAAGCAATAGAAGTGCTTTTGAATGGTCCTCTGCCAGCCGATAGGATGAAGCCTGAACAAGGATGTTGTCTAAGTATGGTGCCACTGCTATCCCTTTGGTTCTCGCCACTGCGAGCAGAGCCCCCAGAACCTTGGTAAAGACCCTTGTGGCAGTAGCTAGACCAAATGGAAGTGCAACAAACTGGAAGTGCTGGTCCAGGAACGCAAATCTCAGGAACCTGAGGTGTTCATTGTGTATTGAAACGTGAAGGTAAGCATCCTTCAAGTCTATCGTAGTCATGAACTGTCCTTCCTGAACTAAGGGCAGAATGTACCTTATCGTCTCCATCTTGAACGATGAGACCGACAGGAACTTGTTTAAGCACTTTAGGTCCAGAATCGGGCAAAAAGTTCCCTCCTTCTTTGGGACCACAAAAAAGTTTGAGTAATATCCCAGACTCCTTTCTGCTAGAGGTACCGGTACAATAACTCCCAGAGAGGAGAGATCCCTCACACACCCTAGAAAGGCCTCTCATTTTTCAGGCCTTGAAGACGGGTATGACAAGAGGAATCTGCCTCTGGGTGAGAACTGAAACCTATCCTGTACCCCTGAGTGATAACCTCCAAGACCCAAGGGTCCTGCACGTCCCCCAGCCAAGCATCCAAATAGAGAGAGAGTCTGCCCCCCACACAATCCAGAGACGGATCGGGGGCCGCCCCATCATGCCGACTTTGACTCCGTGGGCTTCTTGTTCTGCTTGGATTTATTCCAAGACTGAGACGGTCTCCAAGTTCCCTTGGGCTGATCAGGCTTTGTGGAGGGCTGTTGTCATTGGGATTTATCCGAACGAAAGGGACAAAAGTTAGGACCTTGCCCCTTAGGTTTGTTGTTCTTAACCTGCGGTAAAAATGCACCCTTGCCTCCAGTGACTGTGGATATGATAGAGTCCAGGCCTGGACCAAAAATAATCTTCTCCTTAAATGGCAGGGAAAGAAGTCTAGATTTTGAAGTCATGTCCGCAGACCAAGACTTCAGCCAGTGTCCTACGTGCTAGCACTGAAAAACCGGACGCCTTGGCATTCAGACGAATAATCTACATGTTAGTTCCACAAATAAAAGAATTAGCCACCCTCAAGGCCTTAATTCTTTCTTGGATCGTGTCAAGGGGACCTTCGACCTCGATCAACTCAGATAGAGTCGCACCAATAGGTAGAGGCTCCCGCAAACGCAGCAATCGCTGCTGCCGGTTGAAATAAATATCCCATGTGCTGAAACATCTTTCTCAACAGTTTCTAGCTTTTTATCCAAGGGGTCTTTAAACGAGGAACTATCCTCAAGCGGGATAGTAGTGCGTTTAGCAAGTGTGGAGATAGTGCCATCCACCTTAGGGATGGAACCCCATAACTCCAATTGAGTCCGGAACCGGGAATCATTTCTTAACGGAAGAAGAAGGGGAAAAGGAAGAACCGAGTCTTTCCCATTCATCCTTAATAATATTTGCCATCTTTATGGGAACAGGGTTTAGTCTGTGGTACAACCCTGTCCTCGTAGACCTTATCTAGTTTAGGAATACAAGGTTCCTCAGGTAATTTTGGTTCTGGAACCTCTAAAGTAGCCAAAACTTCCTTTTAACAGAAAGCGTAAATGTTCAATCCTAAATCTAAAGTCTGGTTCCTCCGCAAATAATTTCTTAAAGGAAGAAGAAGGGGAAAAGGAAGAACCGAGTCTTTCCCATTCATTCTTAAAGGGACACTGTACCCAAAAATTTTCTTTCGTGATTCAGATTGAGCATGAAATTTTAAGCAACTTTCTTATTTACTCCTATTATCAAATTTTCTTCATTCTCTTGGTATCTTTATTTGAAATGCAAGAATGTAAGTTTAGATGCCGGCCCATTTTTGGTGAACAACCTGGGTTGTCCTTGCTGATTAGTGGATAAATCCATCCACCAATAAAAAAGTGCTGTCCAGAGTACTGAAACCAAAAAAAAGCTTAGATGCCTTCTTTTTCAAATAATGATAGCAAGAGAACGAAGAAAAATTGATAATAGTAGTAAATTAGAAAGTTGCTTAAAATTGCATGCTCTTTCTGAATTACAAAAGAAAAAATTTGGGTACAGTGTCCCTTTAATATTTGTCATCTTTATGGGAACCGGGAAAGTCTGTGGTATAACCCTGTCCTCATAGACCTTATCTAGTTTAGGAATACAAGGTTCCTCAGGTAATTTTGGTTCTGGAACCTCTAAAGTAGCCAAAACTTCCTTTAACAGAAAGCGTAAATGTTCAATCCTAAATCTAAAGTCTGGTTCCTCCGCAGCTGGAGGCTTAGAGGCAGCAGATTCCGACCCAGAAGGAGCATCCTCTGAAGTATCAGAGGCGTCATCGGATAATCTATGAGATAAATCCAATAAGTTAGTAGATGGCCCCTGGGAAGGATAGCAATATTTGACCTTTCGCTTGCGCTTAGCTGTGCGAAGTAAAGCACTGAAGGCAGCAGACACTGCCATTTGTAGCTGTTCAGTTAAGTCTGGCGGTAAGAGGGCTCCTCCAGAAAGAGGATTAGCAGTGCAATGGGAAGCTGCATGTGCAACAGGAGATGACAGCAGGGAACGCACCTCACGGGACGGACACTCCTCCGAGGTGGACGGCTCAGTGGTACTAAACATATTTGTTTTCTTAGATAA
This sequence comes from Bombina bombina, assembly GCF_027579735.1. Taxonomy (NCBI): domain Eukaryota; kingdom Metazoa; phylum Chordata; class Amphibia; order Anura; family Bombinatoridae; genus Bombina; species Bombina bombina. The sequence goes on along the minus strand of NC_069499.1, from coordinate 253,698,163 downwards.
AATTACTTTATCAAGGCATGTGGAACATAATTGGGCAGGCGGATACACCGTAGCCTCCTCACAATATAAACAGGTATTAGAGTTAGGAAAAGAGGGAGTACCCTCCAATATATCAGAGTCCTCCATAGCTTGCGCTTGTAAAATGGATTATAGAAAAAGATAAATGGCACCTTTATACCCCCAATGGCTGGGGCACTCACCACCTCCTATGACACAGGCCCCACAGAGAAACCGCTTTGTCTTCGCACGGTCAGTAACAGAGGAAATCAGTGTCACCACACCCGGTCACGTGGTGAGTCATGCAGGACTGCCCCTGCTACAGGAAAAAGTGCGCCAAACCTAACAGGTTGCGCAGCTAACCAAATTGAAAGTAAAAACCTGTACGTTCCAACATCTGCCTGAGCCTTATCTCACACATGTTGCAGCATAAAACAATCAAGAAAATGATGCAACAAATCCCCCCTGTTCAAAAATCCCCTTCCGGCGATATTAACCCTTGATTCCATACAGATAAAAGGAGTCACACTGTGACCCTGTCTTCTTGCGTTATCATATGTGTATAAAAATGAAACTCTTACCGGAATCTCTGCCATGGAACAGGCACACATCCTCTCAAGTTTGACAGTCTTGTAGCATCGCACCTGAAATGGACTTGAGTGATTGAAGCAGGCAGTGAAACTCGTCAACGCTGATTGCTTAGGAGTTGTTAATACAAGTACTGAGAGGCTGACAAGACTACTTAAAAACTCCAGTCCCATTCCGAAGGATACTACCCTCCATTAGGAACTACTCAGTATCTTCTGACACTTCTTTGCCAACCTCCTGTGACGAAAGGCAAATAATGACTGGGATATGAGGGAAGTGGGGGAGGTATTTAAGCCTTTGGCTAGATTGTCTTTGCCTCCTCCTAGTGGCCAGGTTCCTGTATTCCAAGAAGTAATGAATGAAGCTGTGGACTCTCCTCATATTAAGAAGGAAAAAGTATGATTGCCATTTAGTCAGTAGTTTGTAATAAAGCTCAAACAGTGTAACAGAATGTATCGCTGACCCAGTTAGTGCAATAGCTGTTTCCCATCTCTTCGGTTTTATAGTTCATCCAAAGTCTCTTTCCCATGCTAAGATGTTGTGGGTCTTACATAGTGTCAGGGAGTCTAGAAAACATTTATAATGTACTGTCACAGGTCTCTGTCCATGAAACCCTGCCTTCCACCTTGCTTCCCATACAGTAAGATCTCTAGGGGCTGAGGAAGTAAATCCCCAGCTATGTATAATGGAGTGGTAACGCATTGATTCAAATACAAGTTTCTGAGGGATACTAAACTTTAGGTTTATCTCGGCATGTGAAAGCCACGGAGTTCCGTCATAGATCAGCTATGGTTTGAAGGTTAGGGATTTCCCACAGATTAGGATTAGATTCTGGTAGTCTTAACACAAGGTCTATGATGCTGTGAATTGGGGAGAGGTGGGGGGCCACCTGGGCGAAATGTCTTAGCTTGTACCATGCTTTTAAACAATCAATTAAAACAATGTTGGTAATCGAAAATTTGACTAAGCAATGCTGAGGCAGCCATGGAATATCCTGCAAGTAAATAGCACCCGGGAGCGATGCTTGTTCTATCTAATACCATCTGGGACATTCCCCAGATCCCCTCCAATTAGATATGTGCGTCAACATTGCTGCATCATAATTGCTGCATCCCATTACTAAAGGGAGAATAGATCACAACAGAAGCCTAGCCTTCTCACTCTGGCAGTGGGAATGGAGTATAAAGCTCCAATCGCTGTTTGGAATTCTTTCGGTATACCCATGTGTCCCATAACTTCATTCATATATTCCCATTGGACCCTATCAAATGCTTTCTCAGCATCGAACAATAGGGTCAATAGTTGAAGTCCTAATCTATGAGCCTCTGTGAAAATAACACAATTTATGCTTACCTGATAAATGTATTTCTCTTGTGGTGTATCCAGTCCACGGATCATCCATTACTTGTGGGATATTCTCCTTCCCAACAGGAAGTTGCAAGAGGAAACCCACAGCAGAGCTGCAATATAGCTCCTCCCCTAACTGTCATAGCCAGTCATTCGACCAAAAACAAGCCGAGAAAGGAGGAACCATAGGGTGCAGTGGTTACTGTAGTTTAAATTTAAAAATTACCTGTCTTAAAATGACAGGGCGGGCCGTGGACTGGATACACCACAAGAGAAATAAATTTATCAGGTAAGCATAAATTGTGTTTTCTCTTGTAAGGTGTATCCAGTCCACGGATCATCCATTACTTGTGGGATACCAATACCAAAGCTAAAGTACACGGATGAAGGGAGGGACAAGGCAGGAACTTAAATGGAAGGAAACACTGCCTGTAAAACCTCTCTCCCAAATATAGCCTCCAAAGAAGCAAAAGTATCAAATTTGCAAAATTTTGAAAAAGTATGAAGCGAAGACCAAGTCGCCGCCTTGCAAATCTGTTCAAAAGAAGCCTCATTTTTAAAGGCCCAAGTGGAAGCCACAGCTCTAGTGGAATGAGCTGTAATCCTTTCAGGAGGCTGCTGTCCAGCAGTCTCATAGGCTAAGCGGATTAAGCTTCTTAGCCAAAAAGAAGGAGAGGTTGCCGAAGCCTTTTGATCTCTCCTCTGTCTAGAGAAGACAACAAACCAAGCAGATGTTTGACGAAAATCTTTAGTAGCTTGTAAGTAAAAACTTTAAAGCACGGACCACGTCCAGATTGTGAAACACAAGGATGGAACAACAATCTCTTGATTGATATTCTTGTTAGATACCACCTTAGGTAAAAACCCAGATTTGGTACGCAGGACTACCTTATCCGTATGAAAAATCAGATAAGGAGAATCACATTGTAAGGCAGATAACTCGGAGACTCTACGAGCCGAGGAAATAGCTACCAAAAAAAGGACTTTCCAAGATAAAAGTTTGATATCTATGGAATGAAGAGGTTCAAACGGAACTTCTTGAAGAAACTTAAGAACTAAGTTTAAGCTCCATGGTGGAGCAACCGGTTTAAACACAGGCTTGATTCTAACTAAAGCCTGACAAAATGCCTGAACGTCTGGAACATCTGCCAGACGCTTAACTAGCTGACAATCCTTTTTCCAAACCTTCTTGGAGAAAAGATAATATCCTAGGAATCCTGACCTTACTCCATGAGTAACCCTTGGATTCACACCAATAAAGATATCTACGCCATACCTTATGGTAAATTTTCCTGGTGACAGGCTTTCGTGCCCGTATTAAGGTATCAATAACTGACTTGGAGAAGCCACGCTTTGATAAAATCAAGCGTTCAATCTCTAGGCAGTCAGCCGCAAAGAAATTAGATTTGGATGGTTGGAAGGACCCTGAAGTAGAAGGTCCTGTCTCAGAGGCAGAGACCATGGTGGAAAGGATGACATGTCCACTAGATCTGCATACCAGGTCCTGCGTGGCCACGCAGGTGCTATCAGAATCACCGATGCTCTCTACTGCTTGATCTTGGCAATCAGTCGAGGGAGCAGAGGAAACGGTGGAAACACAAATCCGCCTCCCAGTGCTCTACACCTGGGATATGGATAGCTGATAGGTGGTAAGAGTGAATCTCTGCCCAGCGAATTATTTTTGAAACTTCTAACATCTCTAGGGAACTTCTTGTTCCCCCTTGATGGTTGATGTAAGCTACAGTCGTGATGTTGTCCGACTGAAATCTGATGTACCTCAGAGTTGCTAACTGAGGCCAAGCCTGAAGAGCCTTGAATATCGCTCTTAGTTCCAGAATATTTATTGGAAGGAGAGACTCCTCCTGAGTCCACGATCCCTGAGCCTTCAGGGAGTTCCAGACTGCACCCCAACCTAGAAGGCTGGCATTTGTTGTTACAATTGTCCAATCTGGCCTGCGAAAGGTCATACCTTTGGACAGATGGACCCGAGATAGCTACCAGGGAAAAGAATCCCTGGTCTCTTGGTCCAGATTCAGTTGAGGGGACAAATCTGTGTAATCCCCGCTCCGCTGACTGAGCATGCATAGTTGCAGCGGTCTGAGATGTAAGCATGCAAACGGCACTATGTCCATTGCCGTTACCATTAAGCCGATTATTTCCATACACTGAGCCACCGAAGGGCGCGGAATGGAATGAAGAACCCGGCAGGAATTTAGAAGCTTTGATAACCTGGACTCCGTCAGGTGAATTTTCATTTCTATAGAATCTATCAGAGTCCCTAGAAAGGAAACTCTTGTGAGTGGGGATAGAGAACTCTTTTCCTCGTTCACTTTCCACCCATGCGACCTCAGAAATGCCAGTACTACATCCGTATGAGACTTGGCAATTTGGAAGTTTGACGCCTGTATCAGGATGTCGTCTAAATAAGGGGCTACTGCTATGCCCCGCGGCCTTAGGACCACCATAAGCGACCCTAGAACCTTTGTAAAGATTCTTGGGGCTGTAGCTAATCCAAAGGGAAGAGCTACAACTGGTAATGCCCGTCTTGAAAGGCAAACCTGAGACACCGATGATCTTTGTGTATCGGAATGTGAAGATAAGCATCCTTTAGATCCACTGTAGTCATATATTGACCCTCCTGGATCAGTGGTAGGATGGTACGAATAGTTTCCATCTTGAACGACGGAACTTTGAGGAATTTGTTTAAGATCTTTAGATCCAAAATTGGTCTGAAGGTTCCCTCTTTTTTGAGAACCACAAACAGATTTGAGTAAAAACCCTGTTCCTGTTCACTCCCATAAATAGGAGGTCTCGTACACAGTGTAAGAATGCCTCTCTCTTTATCTGGTGTGCAGATAATTGTGAAAGGTGAAATCTCCCTTTTGGGGGGGAAGCTTTGAAGTCCAGAAGATATCCCTGGGATATAATTTCCAACGCCCAGGGATCCTGAACATCTCTTGCCCACGCCTGGGCGAAGAGTGAAAGTCTGCCCCCTACTAGATCCGTTACCGGAGAGGGGGCCGTTCCTTCATGCTGTCTTAGAGGCAGCAGCAGGCTTTTTTGACCTGCTTACCTTTTTTCCAGGTCTGGTTTGGTCTCCAGACCGTCTTAGATTGAGCAAAAGTTCCCTCTTGTTTATTATTAGAGGAAGTTGATGCCGCACCTGCCTTGAAGTTTTGAAAGGCATGAAAATTAGACTGTTTGGCCCTAGATTTGGACCTGTCCTGAGGAAGGGCATGACCTTTTCCTCCAGTGATATCAGCAATAATCTCCTTCAAACCAGGCCCGAATAGGGTCTGCCCCTTGAAGGGAGTGTTAAGTAGCTTAGATTTTGAAGTCACGTCAGCTGACCATGATTTAAGCCATAGCGCTCTGCGCGCCTGCATAGCAAAACCAGAATTCTTAGCCGTTAGTTTAGTCAAATGAACAATGGCATCAGAAATAAAAGAATTGGCTAGCTTAAGTGCTCTAAGTTTGCCAAGTATGTCATCTAATGGAGTCGCTACCTGTAGAGCCTCTTCCAGAGACTCAAACCAGTACGCCGCAGCAGCAGTGACAGGGGCAATGCATGCAAGGGGCTGTAGGATAAAACCTTGTTGATTAAATATTTTCTTAAGGTAACCTAATTTTTTATCCATTGGATCTAAAAAAGCACAACTGTCCTCGACAGGGATAGTAGTACGCTTTGCTAGAGTAGAAACTGCTCCCTCCACCTTAGGGACTGTCTGCCATAAGTCCCGTGTGGTGGCGTCTATTGGAAAAAATTTTCTAAAAATAGGAGGGGAAGAGAACGGCACACCTTGTCTATCCCATTCCTTATTAATAATTTTTGTAAACCTTTTAGGTATTGGAAAAACGTCAATACACACCGGCACTGCAAGTATTTATCCAGTCTACACAATTTCTCTGGCACTGCAATAGAATCACAGTCATTCAGAGCAGCTAAAACCTCCCTAAGCAACACGCGGAGGTGTACAAGCTTAAATTTAAATGTAGAAATATTAGAATCAGGTATCTTCCTGAGTCATTAACATCACCCACTGACTGAAGCTCTCTTTCCTCAGCTTCTGCATATTGTGAGGCAGTATCAGACATGGTTCTTAAAGCGTCAGTATGCTCTGCATTTTGTCTCACCCCAGACCTATCTCGCTTTCCTCTAAGTTCAGGTAGTCTGGCTAATACCGCTGACAGTGTATTATCCATGACTGTCTTGTAAAGTAAACGCTATGGGCGCCCTAGATGTACTTGGTGTTAGTTAGTAACAGGCATAGAAAATATTTACTTACAGTGGCCCTTTAACATCTATGTTTATGAGTGATATGGGACGGTAACTAGAACATAACTGGGGGTCCTTACCTTTTTTTGGTATTGTGAGAATATTAGCCTCTAAGAATTCAGGGAGCAGCGAGCCAGAATCAAAAGCTCAGGCAAAGAGCCTCTGTAAGAAAAGAGCTAGAATATTACTATAGGATTTATAGAACAGGGGGGCGAAACCGTCTGGGCCAGAGGCCTTGTGAAGCTTTAGTTGCTTAATCGCTAATTTAATTTATGAGATGCTAATAAGTTCAGATAGTTATTCAACTCGGTCCTGAGCTAATTTTGGAATTTTCAGGGATTCCAGGAACCCAGAAATAGCTGGGCGATCAACTAGCTCTATGTCCTTTTGCTTTCCAATATTGTATAAATTGTTGTAATAGGTCGTAAACGCCTCACCAATCTCTTTCGGTGAATAAACTAATTTGTTCCCTAGTTTTAATTTTTAAATTTGGGACGATTTGAGTCTAGCCCTGAGCTTAGTTGCCAAATGTCTATCTGCCCGATTTCCTTGACAATAAAATAATTGTTTGTACCTTAGGACATTATCTCGAACTCTGCATTTCTTTACCTGTACTTTCCGAGCGCAATTCACCTATGCGAGTAGCCAATCTACTACCAGGATTGTCTTTATTTTCCCTTTCTAGGGCCCTTAACTCCCCGAATAACTGTGCTAGTATTGCCCCCTCTTTCACGTCGTAACTGTGCTGCCCTCTTCAAGAAGGTCCCCCTCATGTAAGCCTTCATGGAGGCCCAAAATATCATCCTGTATCTGTCCAGTGTCATTAAGAGTAAATTCCTGTAGGTCTGTGGCAGTCTGGGTTAACTAAGGGTTTTTAATCAGGTAGTCCCGCTAGTCTCCAGGCCCTGTTACCTCCTTCCTGTGGGGAAAGGCATAGGGTAATTGTGACCATGTCATGATCTGACCATTGGCACACCGAAATAAATGCTCAGGAAATTTTATCGAGTGACCATGAGTCACAAAAGAAAGTATCAATACAGGAGAATTATGGGCTTTGGAAAAAAATGTATAGTCTCGGTTATTGGGATTCATACATCTCCAAAAGTCAAATAAGTTATGCTGTATCATGATGTTTTTGAATTTCTTGGATTCCATTACTATTTTTTGATCTGGTTTAAATTTCTTGGGGTGTATTATGTCTGAGGGTCCCAGGTGATATTAAAATCTATGCCTATCAGGAGAGGGCCCCATCTAATCTGTGAAACACGTTGCAACACTTGCTGTACAAAGTCCCTGCTTCTCGTTCGGGGCATATATGTTCACAAGGGTACATATCACATTGTCTAGTTCACATACTATAATAACATATCTGCCTTCTGGATCTGTATCAATTACAATTAGGGTATAATTCCTCCTGAGGAGGATCGCTACTACTCTCTTTTTTTTTTGGTGTGTTGAGTGTACACAAGTATTATAGAGGTTTGATTTTAAGGCACATTGGGGGGAGTCAGTCCAGTGGGTCTCCTGAAGGTAAGCAATGTCAATGTTCGCTTTCTGTAAATGTCTTAGTAGGAGGCTTCTCTCAATCTTGAACTAAATGGAGACATTTAATTGTCATGGGGTGGGGTCTGTGATTTTTGTCCAAGTAAGATACCAATTGAAAGAGAGAGAAAGGAAAAAAAAAAAAAGCATAGAGCTAGGAAAGAAAAGTGAGAGCCAAGCAGGGGAGGGAGTAGAGAGAGGGAAGAAAAGGGCAAGGGTTTCACAAAAAAACACGTTACTGAACCTGCAAATGATAACTTCAATAAACCCAGGGTTAGGCATTGGAGCGCTGTCCGAGGTCATGCTGTAGACCCTTATCTAAGGGGCTCAGCGTGGCATAAATATAAGGGGGGGGGGGGAAGGAGGCATAGGGTACCCATATAAGGAGAAAGATTTACCTCCCTGGTCGGGATAAGTGCACTGTGAACAAAAGGGTTTTTGAACACTAAGGATACTAAAGGCCTTAATGGGATGGATAACTCTCTCTTGCACCCCAAATTTACAATTAGGGGGTCCCTCACTCAGGTTCTCTCATCAACTATAGATAAGGGCCCAGTAAATTAAGAGTAAATGGGGGTGTCACATAATGGGTCTTATAACTTATAGGGAGAGTGTTAGTATCTGGAAGGTCCCGTCCCTTATGGGGATCAGACCCATTTCATACTAAGGGCCTTTATAGAATGGATAACTCCTTCCACTACAAACTTACAGTATGAAGGTCCATCACTCGGATTGTTCTATCAGCTATAAATAAGGGCATAGTACGGTTAGTACAGTTTAGAAAAAAAGTAAATGGGGGTGTCACATTGTGGGTCTTATAACTAATAGGAGATTTTTAGTATCATGGAGGGCCTGACCTTAATGGGGATCCGACACATCACAGCATTAGTGCATAACCAACAATAACAAATAACTTGTGCTAGGAAAACAGTAAAACTTTGAAACTTTCTAAAACCTGCAAGAAAAGATTAAGTCATTAAATTTGCAAAATATATTTGTATAGGAGGATTGAACAGTCCTCCTTAGTGTAGGGAGAATTTAGTAGCTCTTGGATCAAAAGGACATCAGGGCGGCTTCTGTTTACTCACTGAAGGCCTCCATCTTTGCTGTTGTACCCTGTGAGGCAGAGGTTGCCACTCCGAAACATTGATTCGCAAGGGCGGTGGGCCTGTAGGTGTGTGATCTGGAGTACCAGTAGCTTCCATTTCTGAAGCAACGACTGAGCCTGTTGAAAAGCTGGCCATCTTTTGTGATGTGTAACTTCACAGGAAACCCACATCTATATCTGATACCCTGGGCTCGAAGAATCCTGGTGTAATCTGTAAAAGTTCTCCTTAGGAAAAGTGTATGCGTAGAGAGATCCGGGAAGATCTGAATATTTCTTAGACAAACTTTTTCCTTTTAGGGAGGTGCTAAGCAATTTATTCTTGAAAGCAAAATAGTGTAGCATTGCTACTACATCCCTAGGTTTATCCATCGCTATGGATCTGGGTCTTGCAATTCTGTGGGCCCTATCCATCATGAGATCACTATCAGAGGCTTCCACTACAATTTCTTTAAAAAGTTCCTTTAAGTAGGGATCTATATCCTGGGGTTAAACCATTTCTGGGATGCCCCTAATGCGGGCATTGTTCCTCCGTGATCTATCCTCTAGATCCGCCAATTTCCGTTCCATATCCGACAGTTGGTTGGCAAGGGATTCTGTATAGGACAGCAAATTAGAATGGTCGACAATTAGATCTTCCTGCTTTCTTTCTAATGCGTTCGTTCTATCGCCTATAGAGGCAATGTCTCTTTATAATTCTGCTGTCGATTTGTTGAATCTTTTTGTTAAAGAATCATGATGTCCTGCCAGCAAAGTTTTAATGGTTTCAACTAGGGCTGGGTGAGCATCCAGGCTAGTGGCAGTACGAGATAGAAAGGTTCTCTGTGATTTGTCCGGAATAGAGTTAGAGTCTGAGTTCTCATCTTCTGAGGCATCTTGCTGGGTAGAGGGGGTGAAATGGTAGTGTTCCAACACAGATTTTTTTCGGTGAGCCAGACGGCTTCAGCTTCTTCTTTTGGCTGTATGACATTGCTGAGCTGTAGAAGGTATGGGCCACTCGTACCCTCTAATGTAGATAAGAGGCCTGTAGTAACTCAATCTTTGTGCAAAGCCTCTGTTAGAGTGTGGGGACCAGGGAGGTATAAACGGCAGTTGTCTTCACATTTAGTTGCAGCTGGGTAGCTAGGGGTATATATCTTTCTAGATCATGGAATCAGGACTAAAACACCTGTACCCCATTTCCAAGAAAAAAAGCCATTTAGGGTGACATAAGGGGAGAGAGAAATTGGATCAGCTCACAAGGATGTAGTATATAGGAGAGTGGTGGTAGGGGGGTCAGTATCCCAGCACTGTTTCCAGTTTAGTTAGATAGGCCTCTCAGGAGGGGCGTATAATAATTTTCTCCCTCAAAGTGCAAGGTACTGCTGTGAACCTTGTGCTAGATCTTTACTTAAGCGTTCACTCACTTGATTCTAGCCCCCCTAGGCCGCAAACCGCAGAGGGACTGCACCAATCAAGCACCCAGCCCCCACAGGTCCAGGACCGTCTAAGACCCAGGGGTGTTTCGCAACTCCGGAGCGGAGCCCCGACCCTCCAGAGTGGTACTGCTATGCGGGCACCAGTGGTGTGATTAAGCAAACAGTTGTGCAGACAATTCAAACGTTCCCTCTTATCCGACTTTTGAGGCCTTAAAGCACTGACCAGAAGAAGATGTGAGGCCTAGTAGGGCCTTCTAGTATGATAAATTGTTTCAAACAATAAGCCTGCAGAGGTAAGGGATACAGAGGTGTCTCACGGGTCGTGAGAAGAAATGTCGCTACTTACCCTTCTGCCTGCTGTGATCTGTGTCCCCCTCAGCTGCCCCAATCCTGTAGCGTAGCTGCGTAAGCCGATGGTCCGTTAGTGGGCCGCACTTGCCGGTCGGGCCTTAGCAGAATTGTGTGGTAGAGAAGAGGTGGCCCAAAACAGTGGACTGGATGTGAAAGCAGCTATCTGTCTGCCGCGATCAATGTTTTCGCCGTTCCGGCACTTTTCCTACCAGATGGGGCCAACTACCATGTAGGCCACAAAAGTCGTGGCGATTCCTGCGCCGGACTGGCGGTCGGCCGGTGTGCCTGTCGAGGGCGGAACTTCAAATGGCCTCCAGATGTAGCCGGAATGTTCCTGGTTGGGTCAGGAGCACTTTTTAGGCAAGTTTGGGCAGTACAGCCTAAGATAATAGCTCAAATGTTATGATTGTCACAGGAGCTCTTTAGAAACACGTCTGCCCTGTTAAGCTGTCGAGTCCGCCCCCGCAATACTTTTGTTATTTTGATATCTAAATCTCTGGACTAACACGGCTACTCCAATCAACAATAACATTATTTTCTTATAAGTGTGTGGATATATATATATATATGTGTGTGTGTATTATAGGAATTGTGTGTAATATTTTTTTGAGTGTTTATAAATATATGTTTATTTTGTGGGAACAGAAGTGGGAGTACTGGCTTTGTCCCCTGCAGCTGGTACAGGTCTCTAGCTAGCACCTCCTGCACAAACATCAGGTGCTTCCCAGCTAAGGTTGTTTCTAGATACTGGGGGGGACACATATGAGGTGGGAGGGGCAAGGGGGTGGAGGAGGGGCAGAGTTGGTAGGTAGGTGGAGCAAAAAGGAGTGGGGGGCTCTGCCACCCTTTTGCCCGGGGGCTCTGGTTGGTCTCAGTCTGCCCCTGGGAGTATGTTTAACTATAAAGGGAGGCAGGAGATGAATCCCTGCGACAGATTTACAGATAGCCCACAGGTTTTAAACAGAGGTAAAACATGATAACCTCAGGCAAACTCCTCTCACATCTCTCTGACAAACACTGTACTCGGAGGTAAAAAAATGGACTTCAATATACACTGAAGCATCTATCACTAAAGCACATCATACTTTAACGACCTCCAAAGGAGGCAAAGTTTAAACTGGAATATGAGTGAGGTGGGTGGGGTATTTATACGCTTTGAGGTTTGAGAAACTTTGCCTCCTCCTTATAGGAATGTATATCACATATGTAACAAATCACGGACTCTCGCCACCTATATGGAAAAAAAAGGATCAGACTGATGTACTTCAGGAAAGTTATTCTCTATGAAAAGCACAATCGGGTAAAAAGACTGCTCCAAGGTGGTAAACCGCCATGAAACAAGCTACTGAGCTTTTGTTTGTTTCTGAGAGAACGCTTATTTTTTTTTTATTATGAACAATGAAAAAGAAAATGCTTGTTTTATGTAAGAACTTACCTGATAAATTCATTTCTTTCATATTGACAAGAGTCCATGAGCTAGTGACGTATGGGATATACAATCCTACCAGGAGGGGCAAAGTTTTCCAAACCTCAAAATGCCTATAAATACACCCCTCACCACACCCACAATTCAGTTTAATGAATAGCCAAGTAGTGGGGTGATAGAAAAAGGAGTAAAAATCATCAAAAAAGGAACTGGAAATATAATTGTGCTTTATACAAAAAGACATAACCACTATAAAAACAGAATTTATGCTTACCTGATAAATTACTTTCTCCAACGGTGTGTCCGGTCCACGGCGTCATCCTTACTTGTGGGATATTCTCTTCCCCAACAGGAAATGGCAAAGAGTCCCAGCAAAGCTGGCCATATAGTCCCTCCTAGGCTCCGCCCA